>NC_025994.2:105605671-105685671 GCF_000442705.2 Elaeis guineensis
TTTCGCTTACCAGATAATGAACTCATTAAACGTGCATGCATTATTCTGTCAACAGGCCCATTGATGTCCTGGCTGTGTAACATACAATTTTCCTGCTTACCTTAAGAGGCTTAGTCTGCTCTCTTTTGCCAATCTTGGTCTCGTTTTTAAAATCTTCCCTGTACAGATCTGTTTACATTGGACGCGCTTACATTGCAGATTTCAGTTATCTGCTTTCTGAAACATGTTTCTCAGAGCTTTCAGCTTGATTATAACATATTTATCTGGGTTTGGTGTATTTGTCTTGAGAATAAATAATTCTGAAGAACTCATATAACTCGTTTATCACGGCCTGCCTTACCATGATAGTTTCATTAGTGGATCTGTGAAAGATACAGCATTCGAAGAAGTTTTTGGTATCCTAAATTTACCTACAGAGAATGGAGTGGCACTCGAAAATCTGCAGTCAAGAACCAAACGAAGCACTTCTCCCATGTTAAATCTTTAAAACAACCGATGGTAAAACACTTCCGTTCTCCACAAAATGCTTTCTCGCCATTTTTGTTTTGCATAGATACTTCTATCTCCATTTGCTGGTGAGCAGCTCATAGCTTCATACCTCTATCTGTAAATGCAACCAACACACTACTGTTGGAGCGAGATGATGTTGCAGCCAATAGACGCACTTGTTGTGAATTTAATGAATTAGAAAATTTTTGATATTATTTAAATTTGACAATCATTAAAAATAATTAAGCAACTATTAATGTAGAACCTCAAATCTCAAGTTCTTAATGAAAATTTTTTATGGTTACATACAGGAAATATCAATTCTTGTAAATCCTGAAGATTCATTTTAGATTGTAGGAGGTGAAAGCATCCTATTTTTGCAACGTAACAATGTTACCCGATTTATATTCCGGGCAGCTGCAAGGCCTATGCATTTGTTATGGGTGCTGTGCGTGGTTGGATGTTGTCCATCTTAAAATAGACGGCCGCGTAGAAACCTTTTGGGGTATTGAACAATTTGGATGGCCATCCATTTTATGGTGGCATAGGTATTTTTTGGCACAGTATTTGTGGTGTTTTTGAGTATCGCAGAGGATCTCATTTCATCTATAGAACCATGAGATCCAGGTCCAACCTCATTTAATTTTCTCCACATTTACGAACCGATAATGATGGGCTTCACTTTGTAATGATTTTAAAAGTGAAGTTGCATGAGCGTTAAATTCCTTGCTATTGTAATTCCCAGTCGTCCAGAAAATGTGGTCGAGCCCAATAATGCGGCTTTAGGTTTGGAGAGAGAGAGAGATAATGTGGCTTACGTGGAGGGACACAGGAATTTTGCTTTGATAGCCTTCAGAAACTAGCTGCTTCTGGTCTTTCTGGTGGGTAGCAATTTTTTTGCCCCTCCCTCCTCTCAACCTTTTCACATGGGATTGCATTATATTCCTACAAGAGAAACAGTTGTGTCCAGCTACTTACCTGGTAGACTTATGAACCACAGGTATTTCTTCATTAAAATACAAAGGTGAAAGAATAACTGCTTGAGACGAGGGAGAAGAAACACGAGTCTGTCATATAGGATTAGAGTGCCTCAAGTCTCATTCTGACGGCAGATCTATACGTATATGATTCCAATCCCAGGGAAAATTTTAATTTCTAAATGACTAGATGTTGAGAAAAAAAGAAGGAAAAAAAAAAAAAAAAAACACACAATCAAACCACGAGCTGCACTCTCCATATCCACTGTATCCGAGTCCGAGGAAAAGAGAAAAAGTAAGGCAAAATAAAGCCACAATCTGAAGTGTGTGTATAGAACCACTGTATCTTCCTTTCCCAAAATTTACATAGGGTGTACAATAATCAATCAAAAATCAAGAGACAAGAAAGGTGGGAAATGGAAAAGAAAAAAGATAACATTTTTGTTAAGAAAAACCTAAAGAATATAAGAACAAACTCTTTCATTTGTTCACGGGCATCTCACATTTCTTCCTGGGCCTCCATAATAAAAATAATTTCCCCACACGCTGTTGCTCCCTCCTTGTACATCGTAGCAATCCGGATGATCTGCGAGGACCCGAAGGTTTTGCACAGGTATCAGGCTGTTGTCCCAATCGACGACTTGTACATTCCGGAAGTAGGATGCCTTGCCAAAGCCTTCGTGGGCAAAAATGGCCGCTACCCATTTGGTTGAGGTGTGGGATCCCGATGGCTGGGTGTTAACGATCTCTCCGCCAAATTGCACCATGCTTGCATGTTCTGCTAGGTGACTGAACAAAAATGATGGCCAGTGAGCCTACCAACAGGCCTGATCCAATTCTAGCCACCAATTACCATGGTTCGGATCCTGTAGATAGAAATTAAAAAAAAGGATATTACTTCTTATTCATCGATCATAATATTTTTGAAACTATTCGACACTTCTAATTTCTCACAAAATTTGATTGCTCCGGTGGACCACTCAACATGTTATTTCCAGAATCCTGAATTATTTCAAATATTGTAAGCAATTTGATAGATTGCCGATGAATTTTTTGGGCTTGTTCATGAAATATTTCCAAATTGATGAGCTAGCAATGATATATACTATCATTCTGTTGTTACTACTCAGACGATGATGCCCCTTACCTTGTCATTTTAATTAACCTTGTGTAAAAATATATCATTTATTCGATATCCATTTATGCTTTGAGGATACTTTTATTGCTCAATGTTACAGATACTCTCAGGATTTTGTTGAATTTCCATAATTTTCTTGAATCCAATTATTTCGTACTAAATAATTCTGAAATTGAAGCTATTGTCCTGGCACACGCACACCGTTCTCTTAGAAAATTCTAGCTATTGTTGCCTCAAAAAGAAAACTTTTAGCTATTTTCCTAACTCTGTGCATTATAACACTTCTTGTTCAAATTCTTTTCTATAGAGAAGTTATCAAAAGCATTCAGATTACCTCTTTATTCAGTTCTTTTTGCAGGAAGCAATACCATTAACAATTTTTAGAAAACGTCAATATTATATAATATTCGCCTTATAAAAAAAAAAAGAGGAAATATCCAACACCTATCACTCTGTTTTGTTGAAATGTCCACGTCCTAGATTAGCTATATCTCTGAGTAATGCCCTGTTTGTTAAGCTGTCACAAAAAGCTATGAAAGTAATATATTAGACGAGCCCAACAGGAAAATGGCAGCTCGGATGCACGAACTCCACACCCATACGCCACAGGAAACGTTCGGTTATCATCGAGCTTGAGCCATCATCACTATCATGAGAGCAAAAGGTGGACCCACAGTTTAAAAGTTGAATCCATTATGCATGCAGTGCGCCAAATAGTTTTTAAGGTGTTTGCATCGGGACTAAATGATGAAGATGGCCATGCCACCAGAAATGAGATACCTATATAGCTGGTGGGCTTGGAAATCTTAATAACAATGGCTCGATTCTTGGTTGCACTGTTCCATGAATGGAACATTGTTTCATGGCGATATCAATGATTGCACTCCATGTAACGATGGATATTTAGACATATTTCGATTTTAGTTATTTTTGAGAGACAGGTGGATTCCTTTATTTTGCATAGTCTGAATCTTAGTTTTTGTACAGGCTGGGCCTGATATGTCTTTGAGGGCCTAGTTTTGCAGTTTAAATAGGTTTTTTTTTTCATGCTAATGTTAAAATGTACATATTTATTTTAATATGTGTGTTCTAAAAGGAATGTATTTGGTCAATTTAATTTAATTTACCTTCCAGACCAGCAGACTGATATCGAACTGCCCACCATTATACGTTGATGTTGGGAGATTGCCGCTCCAATAGCGATCCTGTTGTTTGTTTGGATGAAACCCGAGCACAAGAGGTTGTAGCATCCAGTAGTTTGGTATGCATCCGTCTACACCATTAAAGCGGTCAGGGTGAACAGTGATGTCCACTTGATTGGACTTTTTATATATATATATATCAAGATTTTTATCTCTACTTTGGTGAAAAATCTAAGTAACATACAAAGAGACTTTTTTGGTTCAAGGACAGGAGATGGCCTTACTGTCCAATAAGTGAAGAACCTTGGAGCATTGTCTCCATACAACTGTGGACTGACCTGAAGAAGAAGAGAAAGAGAAAACATTAGCTGGCAATGTATAGTATTAGGGGATGGGAAAGTTACTGACGAAGTTAAGGGGAATCTCAGTGAACAAAGCTTCAGTGGAAGGGAAGGGAAATGGATTTCCTTTTCTCTTGACTCAGCTAAACTTGCATGCATGAAGCTATATTAAGCTATTTGAAGACATTCAAGCTTTCTTTTCCTCATATCAAAGGAGAAAGAAGAAAGACTACTTTTTTCTTCTGAAAAAAATGATAATCAGTGGTTTCAGTGTGTGGACTGCGGCACTTGTCCTGGGGGTTATATCTATTTATTTTAGCATCCTAGATTCTGGCATTAATTCTTGGGATGACTTATCCTCAAAAATATGGACCGGTGGTTGGTCTTTCGAAACATTTTTTTTAAAAGAAGTGACAATAAAAGGTAATTATGAGAAGTTAATGTTGTCATGGTGGCTCAAAAGTAGGTAACAATTTTCTTTCAGAAAGACAGAAAAAGAAAAGGAAAAAAAAAGAAAAAGAAAAGAAAACTCATAATAATTTAATAGCGATCATTTTTGCCTCTTTGCATGGATGAATATAGACTTGAAAGAATAAAAACATCAAGGAGAGTCATTATATTATACAGAAATTAAGTTAGATCTATATTTTTGCACCTGCCATCCGGCTTCAATGGTGTTGAGATCATGGCCAAAGGATCCAGAGATGACCCATATCTGTGATAAGCTGAACTCAGTTGGGCTGGTTACGCTCGGTGCCCATACATTTAGGCTTGCTTTTGCTCCGTAATATTGATCTCCTACCACATACCCAACCGCATGCTGTAACCAATTGTAAATTTATAAATAGGCTGAGATCATGTAAGGAGGAAGAAAAAAGTACACTTCAAATACCCATCTGATGTAAGTTTCTGAAGGTAGAGAATTGGTCAATGTGGAACTTAAGCTATTTCTGAAAAAAGAAAATTACAGCCATAAGCTAAATTCTACAAGGATACAGGTAAAATGCATCATTTGTCTTATTTTTAAAAAAGAAATCCCTGGAGCCTTTCTGAATGCAAATTAGGATATTCCCTTCAGCATTTCTTGCATAATATGGATTGACCTCATGATGTTCCAAAAATAACTTAGGGGATGCCTATAAAGTAACTGCCAAAAATTGACTACTCCTTAGATTATATTTCCTTTTATATGTAAAAAACTGTGCGAGTGGTTTACTTTTCAAATAGTTTCCATATCGGAGGTTATTCCTTTCATGTTATAAAGATAGTATGCCTTCCATTACAGGAGTTCAAGTTTGATTCTAGAAACAAATGGAGGGGCTTATTTTGTTTGAGCATTCTCTTCATATTAGACTACCACTGATGCAGTTCTTTCGCAAGTAAATTATACCACGAAAATCTGCTTTAAAATGCACACTTGTCCTTCTGTTTATAGGACAGAAAAAATCCAACCATTCTAGATCGATCCATTAATTAAAGTCTATCTAAAATCATTTTAATGACTTGATCAAAATTAACTGACAATAGCATAGCCATCAACCCATTTACTTAGACTAACCTCATGGCTGCTACTCTCAGAATCTCGCCGTAGTCTTGCTGCCAGCTTCCTACCAAACTTCTTTACCGAAGTGGCTCGCAAAACATCTTCTTCGTTTGTTCTCCTGACCGGTATCGTTCCATCGGGACATGATTCGCCCGAGATCCTCCATAATTGAAAGCTTTCATCAACCAGTGGATCAGTAAATCTATGGCCTCTGGGTCTTTCTGGTGGATCCTGCAAACAATGGAGACAAAAGGAATATTTCACAACTACTCTAAGAGCACACATGTAACTTCAGAGTCCAATTCTACGGAGAAACGGTAGATAAAATTTTGACTACCATAGGTTTCAGTCCTTTAAGTCTGGGATGATCAAATGCTGGCTGCAGATGTGATGGAACACAATCTATAATATCACCATCAGGACTCTGTCCAATGAATAAATTCCGAGTTAAACGATATACTCAAATGAAAATAATAAAAATAATGAGAGAGAGAGAGAGAAGAGGATGCCTGAATTGTTTTGGCAGAAGGCTTGTTAAGCCTTTTGAGAAGAGCTCTCATCCTCCTAGACTTCAGTAGCTCTTTGCGGGGTCGGAATGTGTTGTTTCCCATAGATTCTGAGAGGACAGAACTTATAGAAGCAAGAAGTAGAAGCCCAAGAGAGATGGCAATGACTGGAACAGGAGTGCAGCAGCTAGAAGCCATCGCTGGGGAATTTTTGGAGCTGCGGACCTCGTACTACAACTGTCTGTATCCTTGCACAGTTGTGTGATTGTTTTCTTCTTGTGAGATCACTTGGCTCTCCTTTCTGTTATTGAGAATCTCTCTTGTTCTTGTCCAAAGAAGCAATACTTCCATCTCGAAACAAAGTCTCCCTTCAGATAGATTAACTAACCATTCATGGAATTCAACTTGGCATAGCTCTCACCATTACCAAAGTTTAGAGGTAACCTCAAAATGACAAAAGACCCATTTCTTCCCTTGTATTGTGTTTTGTCTCCCCTCTCCTCTCTCTCTCTCTCTCTCTCTCCTGTGGTCAGCTTCAAAAGAGCATGGTCATAGGTTCTGTCAGTCTTAACTCTCAAGCATGGGGTAACAAAAAAATTGGGTTGCGCATTCCAGGATAGAATTCTTTCCATGTGGCCATGGAAGTGGGGTAATGAATAGGGTGCGTCTTGGAGAGACAACTTTTATATCTTTTATTTATTTACTTCTCAAGCCATGAATTTTATAGGTAGTTAAAAAATAAAAAATAAAAAAAAGGTGCTCAGGCATTCGATACAACTTACAAGGCCCACAACTTTAGCTTTTCTCTTCTTTTCATTTCTTTGCATAGGGTTCTGTATGTCCATGCTGTTGGGTCTCTCTTCTTATTCCTTCCTTGGCCTTTAAAGGGGTCAATAGACTTGATCCTGGGTCTCCCCTACCTACTTATGCTACCTTTCTCCGTTCCCTAGATGTTCTGTGTCAGATTCTGCGGTTCGGTAATTTCAAATATCTAAATAAAGGTAATTCACTTTTGATTTTCCAAGGAGGAGATGGGGCAAAAAAAAAAAAAAAAAAACAGAATGAGTGTTCTTCCATGCTTTTAAAATCATATGAATTATTAAACTTATTTGTGGTAGGTTATTCATAATTAATAGCTTAATTGCTATAGTTTAAGATCGGTAGATTTAAGTGAGTTCCTGAATCACCAATCTTCAGAGTGTTGGCTGGATTTTATAGTGAAATATATATTTAAAAAAACATTCTTCTAGCTATGTGGCTCACAGTTGTCGTCTGATTTTAGTGTTAAGTCTCCGAAACGACAAGGTCAAATTGGTGACGTCATGAAATTTACAGCCATAGAGTTAACTATTTGCGTATTTAGGCGTTGAAATATGTTAGAAATTTTGTAAATTTCCTAAATAGATATTTTGCATTTAATGAAAATTTTCAAAACGTAAATGCGTTCCAAAGTTCTCTCTCTTTAATATCCCCTTCCAGCGCGCAGACTCATTATATATTAAGTTTGGGAAAAAATCGTACGCGTTTTCTATTATAAACCGATCTGAGCCTTATGCTTTCACGTCGCGAGCTTAAATTACAAGTGTGTTAATGTATTTGAAAGGGTTGGGTGTCCGAGTTGGGGCCCGTAAGGTGGGCATCTTTCTTGGTACTTTCCTTTGGGGTCCTGGCAATGATGCTTATCACTTGCGCAACACTCCTTTATTGTGCTTTTCTTCTTTTTCCCCTTTAGACACAACAAAGGGGTCAACATATCTCAGTAGGACTCGATGCTTCCCCATGGTGGTTTTAGGATAGACTCCAAACCCCACAAGTTATTCTTTACTTCCTCTTGGAGGGCTAAAGAAGGCCTATGAAGTATGAATGCTCTGTTCTTCCTTCGGTTGGACGCGCAGAGCTATATTGAGTTCCTGTTTAGCATGCTCGATCTGTTTCTTTTGGGTGGGAGTGCTTGATACAAAATCTCTCGTTAAGAAGTTGGGAGTGCTGCTAGGTTTGCTCTTCAGGGGGGGGACAGAATGTGAAGAGGAAAAAAGGGATGATACGAACGAGGCAAAGTAATTGATGGGGGATAATTAGACGAGGCCACGCGTGATCTTATTCGGCACATGTGTCCGCCGAGGACATGCATGTGTGCATGGAAGCTTGCTTATGGGTGGATGCCCCATGCATGCAGTCTGGATGTACAGTTAAAGAATATCATCAGTATGTGGATCATCTCCACCAAAATTCGTGAGGCATGCATGAGGATGTACGGAAAGGAAAAAATTTGATGATGGCTGGCCTTTTATGTTCTTTACTTAAATATTATGAAAAAAACTTAAGGAATTTTTATCACTAAAATGCCCAAATCTTGATGAGTTAGCATATATATATATATATATACTACATTACAGACGGATGTAGAGAGAGAGGGAGAGAGAGAAGGTGGTTTGGAAACTAGAAGTTATAAAGGCGAGGACAGAATTAAGGAAGTATTGAAGGGATTGAAGGTGATAAGGGTGTCAACATGAAGAGGTGAGGCAGAAATAGAAAGAAAAAAAATTAAAATTTTAAATTTTATTTCATTTCATTAAATATTATATATTATAATATTATAATGTCGATGATTATGAGTTAAATCAAATTCAATCAAGTTGGGTATGCATTTGCATCATTCCAATCTATATTTGATTTAGGTACCGATATGACCCACAAAAATTCTAATTTCTAAAGTTAGATTCGATCCGATATGACCCACAAAAATTGTGACCCCTGGGTAATTGTTGTGTTATAGAGTAAATCACGTGTTATTACAAATATTTGCTTAGCTAATAAATCATAATCATTCATTAAATATTTGCTTTTATTTTTTCTTTTGAGAAAAATTTAGTAGCCAATGATTCCAAAGACCGAAGAGATCTGAACTTGTTTTCGGGATCAAGATTTGCACATATGAATAATGTAACAAAGGTGTTAAAAAGAGACTTAGAGTTTTGATATTTCTTGTTAATTTTTTCACTGGTAATGCCTATATTTGTAGAATATCCCATTAATTTCTTTATAACTTTATCCATATTAAGTACAGAAAATTTATATTATTCATATCAGCATCTAAATCTATATTTGAGTTGATATACGTGCATGTATCAATATTTAGTACCAAAATGCAAGCAGAACCACATAATAGAAAGGACCTATTTTTATCCCAAATTAAGCTGATTTAACGAAATCATGGTGCCCATGTTGTTCATTATCCCTTATGATGAGTGATCTATCTAACATATATATCATATCCTTTGATATGATTTATGGCCAACCAATGTTACTCCATCTCCTGAGAATTAATATGCTCCATCAAACATATTAAACATTAAAATTTAATGAGTTGTGCACAGAACATCTTTTTTATGGGCTTGTACATAAGATATGGTGTTTTTATATAGGCCTTGTATAGGATTCATGTATTCAATCAAAAATTACCTGGTTCAATCTACTAAAATTAGAAACTACATTTAAAATTTTAAATGTTCAACATGTTATGTTGCACATAATGCACAAGATTTCATTCATTGCATTTCAAGGCCTTATCTTAATTTTTAGATTGAGTACACTGGACTTTTTGATGTTAATGTGTTAGACCAAGCTATCCAATATAATTGTTACGTGATATATTCCATGACAACCTATATATGTTGCTTATTTAAATCTAGTTGTATCAAACAATATACCGAACGGTCGAAATTTGGATGACTTGGTCATGTATGCATGCCATTAAACCATGATTTTCTTTAATTTGTACCAGTTAGCTTCAATCAACTTGCGAACGAGTCATCTCTCCCCCATTCACTATAATTTGATTATGTGCATCCCTTGGATTCTTTGCTTGTTATATATTTATTCATAACAAAAATAAAATAAAATAAAGAAAGGGGTCCAACACATGCATAAACAAATTATGACGTGCAAGCATCACCTCTCAAACAACAACGTTAGACATGCAAGCTGAACCGTGATCTTTGGCTTTTGCTTACATAATTTTCCAACAAATGGAATTTAATAAGTTGATCATTGAACAAATTCTTAACTAACTCGTTTATGTCATAATGCATGGACAAACATATATGGAGACACTAAAAGGCTTGAGATCTCAATTTGAAAGCACTGGTACCATCAAGGACGTCAAAAGCTTGGCCTTTTAAGAGCAACGAGAATGGACAGAAAAATAAGGAGTCGTCCGTCCACTTTCAGTATAGTATAGCCTAGATTCAGCAACGCTCGAGGCCTCTCATATTACCAAAACAGCAGCTCTTCAGACCACTCGCAAGAAAGAATCAATTTAGGCTTAGACACATCAGACATTAATATGTAGAGGACCAAGAGAGAGAGCCAATACATCTAGCGAACAAGCCAGCCATTAGAAAATAGAAACAATTATTCTCATGTAGAAAAGCCGTTAGGAAGAGAAGTGTATCTATCGGTGGTTACCATAAACAATACCAAAAGGAATCCAAGCTCAAAATTCCTGAGGCCTTTACATCGATTTATTTCAAAGTTTTCGGCACCACCTTCTTCTTCTTCCTCTTCCTCCTCTTCCTCTTCCTCCTCCTCCCATCTTCTCCTCACTAATTATATTTATAATAATCAGTTCAAGTGATCAGCCAAGGAAAGGCTGTTCAATGCCAGCTTCCTGAGATTGGAAGTGAGATGAGAGACCGGCGACTTCAACCCAGGGGCCTCGTTAAAGCTCTCGTCGCACGAGTCGATGTCGGAGAGCGCCGCCGAGAGGTTGCTCATGAGCTCGTCGTGGCTTCCGGCCCCCTTGATGTTCTCCAACCCCTTCTGGAGATCAAGGACCAGCATATCAAAGTTCTGCCGGCACACGTCGATGCCGCCCTTCACCTCGCTGCCGGTGGTCGGCGAATCCATGAGCGCATCGGCCAGAGCCTTGGCAGCCTTAGCGCCGGACACAGCCGCCCAGACCGTGGCCTCGATCATGGATTCGGCGGTCACGGTGCGCACATCCGGGACGAAGGACTGGCAGAGCCGGGGAAATTCCGCGCGCCTGCAGACGCTGGATACGGCGGGGACGGGGAAGCGGCCGCGGTGTTGGATGCGGTGGAGGAGGCGAGACTCGGCCGTGGTGGTGGTGGAGGCGAGGAGGAGGACAGCTAGCAGCGCCAATGGAAGAGAGATTTGGGGTCTTTCCATCTCGACAGGCCACGTGTCCTCTCCCTGGCTCTCGCAGTTGTTGGAGCGAGAACGGAAGGGAAGGGGACAAGTGAATGGGAGGACGGGGGAAAAGGGGTACGGGGGAGCGGGGATTATATATGGAGAGGAGAGGGGTGGGCGAGCTTGGCTCGAGCTCCAAATGGGCAACGGCCGTTGAAACCGTTGTGGAGGAGCTGGTGGGGCCTGTGGTGTACCTTAAATGCGGCGCACCTGGATGTTGTTGGACGGACTCGTGGTCGGGCCTGTGGTCTACCTTAAACGGCCGTTGAAACGGTTGTGCGGCCGCCTCGGCCGTGGCCAGGGCCTGAAATAGTCATAGAGTTAGGCCAAGCCTGAACCGAGCCCATATGGCAACCGTTGCCCCGCCCAGCAGACAGCTGCCCGGTATAGCACCTCTAAAATATTATTTTTTATTAATTTTATAATTATTTAAAAAATAATGTATTGTTATTATCTATTTAATATTTACTTTATTATTAAACACTTTTATAAGTTTTTTAATAAAATATTATTGAATAAAATATTATTATTTATAAATAATGATAAAGCTCCATCTATCCGGTGGTAGAATATTGGACTGCAGCCAACCCCAGGCACCATATGGCCTCGCATGCCTCAAAATTAATTGATAGGCTCTAATTTTGGAAAATAAAAAATAAAAACCTCATAAATGATCCCATAAAATATCTTTTCTTTTCTATTCTCCATTTATCATTAAATTAAATACCAGAGATGTTAAATAATATAGGCGCTAATCTCATGAATGACCTATGAAATATCTTTTTTTTTTTTTGGGATTAAATATCATGAATGAGATATTAAATAATTATATAGGTACCAAAACAACACATGGCAAATGGAGTCTCATGTATAGAATAAAAATAAAATCTCATGATCTCATAAAATATCCCTTTTTTTCCTACCAAAATATCCTCAATTCATCATTGAGCTAAATGTCATTAATGAGGTATTAAATAAGTATACAAGGGGTGAAATAATATACATGATGAATAAAAAGCTCTGCCAATAAAGAACCTCTATTTTAATATACATACATAAATAAATATGGGAAACTCTAAGTAAAAAAAAAGTGATGAAAGGTCGTTATATCAAGAGGGAAATGGTAGATTCGTGGATTTTTTCATAGCCTATCATCCTCACTAATCAAAATGTGTAGAACAGATTTTAGATACCAAACAACCAGATCATACTCTGCAAATGTTATATTACCAAAGTGACTCGAAATTTTATGAGATTCAGTCGGATGATATTTTCCATTCATCGATGAGTACCCAACCATTCAACATGCGATATGATATAAAATTATTTAAGGAATCATGATGCATCATATCTAGTTTAGTGTGTAAAGCAAGTGCTCCTCCCTAGCGGCCATTATAAAACATAGTTGACTTGCACGAGACAACATGAAACTGAGAATGCAACGGAAGTACCCTATAGATTTCAACCACACAACAATTTTTGACCTATACATTAATTCAACCATCAAACATTTTTTTTAAAAAAAAATTAATCCCTCGAAGGATCATCAAGCAGCAATAACAACGACAAATTGGACCCAGAATAAAGATGATGGTGATCTCTCTCTGGATCGTCGTCCACGGTCGTGGACGGGCCACAAAACATTCCTCCCCACCGCGGGAAGTATATTAAGGTGACCGGAAGGGTACAGGCAAGGATCATGATGCCCATGAGAGAGATGCCACTTTCCATGGAGTACCTGGATCCGGAGAAGAACAGTAATTGGATTATGACCGCACCCAGAGGTCCACCACTCGCTGTCATTCCTGAAATCACACCTAGATACCTGTTTAGAAAGAGACGAACGTTTTCCTTCAAGTCATCGAATATAAGGACCGGGCAGTGCGCGCGCGCGCGTCTCTCTCTCTCTCTCTCTCTCTCTCTCTATATATATATATATATGACAAGAATATGTTTTAGCTGTTCAAAAAAAATTAAAGATCATTTTTAATAAAGAACAGTTCATTTTTGTTGGCATAAGTTTTATTTTCTTCAATTTTATTTTTATAGATGGATGAGAAAAAAAGAGAGAAGATTTTTCGGCTGTTTTATTTGTTGACACCATTATTTTAATTTTTTTAATTTTTCCAGTCCTACTAATTGAGGGAGCACATGAGGCAGTAAACAAAATAAAAAAAAAATCAGAGAAATAAAAATACAAATGATCATGATTTCTTGTCCAAATTGTGTCATTATAGTGCAAGTTTGCATCTGTAAATTAAATAATAAAATGAGACTTGAAACTCGGACTTATACTTGATGCAGAGTAACAAATGAATCAAATATTTTTATGATATTTTTATCTATGGTGCAAGAGAAAAGATATCATTACTTTCACATTATGGATAAAAAATTAAGTTTTATTAAAATTAAAAAAAAAATGAATTGAAATTCCGAATGCTAAAACCGTTGGGACCATGAATTAAAGCAGACAATACCTGTCGTGAGCCCTTGTTGAGTGAAAACGGAGGGTAACAGAATCACATACCTCTTCGAAACGAAAGGAACAACCCCGAAAGCCAGACCCGCCGCGGCCTGAACGAAGACTGCTAAGAGAAACATGACGGCCATGGAAGCCTCCAGAGTGCCAACCCTCCCAAGAAGGACACCGAGCAGCCCTCCGAGAGTCTGCACGGCCCACAGGCTCCACAGTCTCCCCCTCATCCCGAACCTCCTCCCCATGGCGTCCGACACCATCCCACCGCCCGGCCTAGACACCGCGTTCGCCGCCCCGAAGCAGCACGCCACCACCCCCGCCGCCTCCATCCCCAGCCCGAACCGCTCGTAGAAGTACCCCGCCAGGATGTTCTCCATCGTCAGCTCCACCCCGTAGCTGTACGCGTACGTCATTCCCAGTATCCACCCTCTGTAGTTCCCGAGCCCACCGCCGAGCACCCTCCAGACGTCCGAATTCCTATCCTTTTTATCGAGCCTCGACATGATCTTGCCTTCCACCGGGAAGTCCTGGCCGAAGGCCAGAACGGCCAGCGCGGCGGCGACCTGGAGCGCGGCCGGGAGGAGTAAGGTGACACGGCAGGTGGTGGATGGGGCGGCCCCGAGGCGGAGGAGGAGGGAGTAGGCGAGGGGCATGAGGAGCTGGGCGGCGGCGCTCCCCATGTTGGCCCAACCGGCGCAGAGGGCGTTGGCGAGGCCTACGACGCAGGGGGAGAACATGGAGCTCATCCAGCACTGGTTGGCGACGAAGTTGGAGAGAGAGAGGCCGGAGAGGAAGCGGAGGAGGATGAAGCCCGCGGGGGAGGAGACTGCGGCGGCAGCGACGATGGCGGGGGTGGCGGTGAGGAGGGAGGCGGCGACGAGAGCGCGGCGGGGGCCGACGAGGTCGCAGGCGGGGCCCATGGCAAGGCGGGCGATGATGGCGCCGGACACAGAGGCGACACCGGCGGCGGAGACGTCGGAGGGGGAGAGGCTGAGGGTAGCGCGGAGGACGGGGAGGAGGGGCGGGGCAGCGAAGGTAGAGAAGAAGCAGGAGAAGAGGGAGAGCCAGGCAAGGTGGAAAGCCCGCATGTGGGGGCCGGCGAAGGAGAAAACCCGTAGCTCGGTGGCCTTGCTCTCCTCGTCCACCGGGAGGGCGAAGCCAGACCCCGCTTCTACTTCTTCTTTCATGGTAGGGGGGTGTTTGATTTGGTTACACCGCGACAGTATTATTTAGTTTTGGGAGATTGGAACGTTAAAAAAACTAGCCACGTAATGCTGGTCGCTGAGGCAGTGGCTGTCGTGGCTTCTGGACGGCGAGCCGCGTGCCTGGGCTTTCCTGGAAAGCGGCGGACGGATGGGGCATTGGGTGTGAGACTGGGTTGCCCCACTCGATCGGTCGGCTGTAACTTGATCGTGCGACTCGCAAACTGGGGTTGCATTTTGGATATCCTGCAACGAAAAATGATTCGTTGGATCTGCTTTAAATTGAACCAGGGAATTTATTAGTTAAAAGGCATTAAATACATCATATTGTTAAGGAGAACAAAATCATTAAATACATGGTGTTGAAATATACCGACCGACTCCATCCGATCGACCGACTCCTCCCGACTGACCGCGGGCGACACCGACAGCGACTACCGATTGCACCCCGATCGGAACGGGTCGGCCTAGCGGCCCCACGTCGCCTCCGATCGCCTGAGGGCCGACCCCCCGTCACCGACTTTCCATCGGATGGGACGCCGACAACTCACTATCGGTTTGGATGGCTGTCGTCCCACCTCTACAGGCCTTCCTAGATACCGGATGAATGGCGTGGGCTGCAGTCCCATCAAGTAAACGCCGCACGGACGCCAAGGGGCATTACCCTGCCAGGAAGCCTGGGACGCTGTCCTGCTAAGGACGAGAATTAATTCCCAGGACCTGTCAACTTTGTCAACGGCATGACAACTTCCGACGATTTGACAGCTCTCCAGTTGTCTACATCACCGACGGCGGGGCCATACCACCTCCTACTATAAATCGGAGAAGGCAACAGTGCTAAGGGGGGCTTCTCCGAGAAAACGCTCAGGCTTGCTCTCTCTCTCTCTCTCCCTCTCTCTCCGTAGAGCTCCTTATCTTTTCTTCTCCGTTGCCCAGTCTCCTCTCTGACTTGACCATCGGAGGATCCCCGCCGGAGCTGCCTCCGGTCAGCACGGACTTTCTTTTGCAGGTGCTCGTTCCCGGCGACCAGGCGACGAGGGGATTGGCCGCAACAGATTAGCGCGCCAGGAAGGGAAAGGCAGTCACGTGTACAGGACATCTACGGACGGTACACCATCCCCGCGAAATTCGAGATGACAAGGACAAGAGCTCAACGATCGAGGGTCACTGGATCGGCGAGGCGCTCTTCCCGCCGGGAGGAGGCCTCCCCTCCACCCTCCAGGGGGGAGCCCAGCTCTTCGCGTCCCGGAGTGACCACGGAGGCGCAGATTGCGGCAATAGTTCAGCAGATGACCGTGCTAACAGACGCGATCAAAGGCCTTCAGCAACCGATTCGACTGCCGCCTTCACCGGGCGAGCGACCGACGACGCATCCGATACCCTCCAGGAGTAGCCGCTGACGCCCGCACCGTTCGCTGTCGCCTTCTCCAGAGCCCCTGTCACCCCGCTCCCGCCGGAAGGAGGAGGAGCGCCCACGACGCGACGCCCGTCGGGCTCGACGGCCCTCCCCTTCCCAGCTGGAACGGGCAAGGAAGGAGAAGCGACCGCGAACGCCGTCCGCCTCTCTCTCAGACTTTTCTGGAGACTCTACTCCTGGGGTCTCCCAGCACCGACGGATCGACGACTACGAACGCAGGTTCGACGAGATCGACCGTTGGCTTGCCCAGTTGCAGGTGGACGGGCAGAAGTCCTCGAACTACACTGACTTTCAGACCGCCCAACCTCTCTCCCGACTCATCCTTGATGAGCCGATCCCAAGTCGGTTCAAAATGCCACACGTGGAGCCTTACGACGGCTCCACCGATCCGATCGACCACCTGGAGAGCTACAAAGCTCTTATGACGATCCAGGGGGCAACCAATGCTCTCCTTTGCATCGGCTTCCCCGCCACGCTACGCAAAGCTGTCAGGGCCTGGTACTCCGATCTTCGATCGGGAAGTATCCACTCCTTCGGGCAGCTCGAGCACTCCTTCGCGGCCCACTTCAGCACCAGCTGAAGGCCACCCCGAACATCGGACAGCCTTTTCTCTCTTAAACAAGGGGAGAATGAGACGCTCCGACACTTCGTGGCGCGATTCAATGCGGCCACGCTCGAGGTTCGGGACCTCAATGAGGACATGGCCGTCTCGACCATGAAGCGCGGGCTGAGGGCATCCCAGTTCACCTACTCTCTGGACAAAATCCTCCCCCGAACGTACGCTGAGTTGCTGGAGCGAGCGTACAAGTACATGCGCGCGGATGAGGAAGCTTCCGACCGATGCCTGGCTGAACCCAAGGGCCCGAAGGAGAAGCGAAGGAAGGGTCGGGACCCTGCTGTGCCTAGCTGGCCCCCGACCGACGGTCGGGTATCACCCCCACGACGGGGCCAGAGGTCGCCCCGACGTCGGAGCCCGAGGCCGACACGCCCCAGGTACGATTCCTACACTCCCCTCTCTGCTCCCCGTGCGCAGATTTTGATGGAGATCGAAGGAGAAGAGTACCTGCGACAGCCTCCGCCTTTGAAGGCAAAGGGCCTCGACCGACGAAAATACCGCCGATTCCACCGGGGCCACGGCCACAATACCGAGCAATGCATCCAGCTTAAGGATGAGATCGAAGCCCTCATCCATCAGGGATATATCGATAAATTTTGGAGGAACCCGCCAACCCAACCCATTGCCAACCGACGACCCCAGCCGACCGGAGAAGCGACTGATAATCGACCTACGGTCGGGGTCATCAACGTGATCTCCAAACGGTTGGGCCTGGGGACGTCCGCTGGAGGGGAGCCGGCGAAGAAGCTACGCCCGGACGATGTGATTACCTTTACAGAAAAAGATGTTCGGGGCATCCAAATCCCCCATGATGATGCTGTTGTTGTCTCGGCAACAATAGCCAATTACGATGTAAAGAGAATTTTTGTAGATAATGGAAGTTCAACGAACGTTCTGTTTTACTCGACCTTCTCACGAATGCGACTATCGGTCGACCGACTCAAGAGAGTCTCTACTCTCCTAATAGGTTTCGCTGGAGACGCTGTCGCAGTGGAAGGAGAGGTCACCCTGCCCGTGACTGCTGGAGCCGAACCACGGCAAAGCACGATCCTCCTGACTTTTGCGGTCATCCAGGTGCCCTCGGCCTACAATGCCATACTCGGAAGACCCGGTCTGAACGCCCTCAAGGTGATAGTTTCGACGTATCATCTCCTGGTTCGGTTTCCGACCAAAAATGGCGTCGGGGAGATGCGCGAAGATCAACACCTCGCCCGTCGATGCTTTCAGATCTCCGCTCAAAGCGACGAATCGAAAGGCCCCCTGACGGTCGATAAGCTAGACCAACGGGAAGAAGAAGAGCGGGGCGAGCCAGCCGAACAGCTCGTTCCCATCGCGATAGCAGGGAACCCCGACCAAAAGGTGTGGGTCAGGTCTCAATTACCCGACCCCGAGCAGTGACATTTGGCAGAGCTACTGAAGGCAAATACCGACGTATTCGCTTGGTCGGCGGCGGATATGCCGGGAATTTCCCCAGAGACGATGACCCATCGACTCAACATCGACCCATCAATGAGACCGGTAAGGCAGAAGAAAAGATCTTTCGCTCCAGAAAGACAGAAGACCATCGACGAGGAGGTGGATAAGCTACTTGAGGCAGGCTTCATCAGGGAGACCACTTATCCCGATTGGCTCGCCAACGTTGTAATGGTGAAAAAAGCCAACGAAAAGTGAAGGATCTGCATCGACTACACCGACTTGAATCGAGCCTGTCCAAAGGACAGCTTCCCACTTTCGAAGATCGATCAGCTGGTGGATGCGACGTCCGGTTACCGACTGCTCAGCTTCATGGACGCCTTCGCAGGGTACAACCAGATCCGGATGGCGCCCGAAGATGAGGAACACACCGCCTTCATAACCGCCAAGGGCCTCTACTGCTACAGAGTAATACCGTTCGGACTGAAGAACGCTGGCGCCACCTACCAACGACTGGTCAACAAGATCTTTAAAGATCAGATCGGGCACAACATGGAAGTGTACGTCGATGACATGCTGGTAAAGAGTGCGCAAATTTCGGATCATGTTCGGGATCTCAAAAAAATCTTTCGCACTCTACGACGACACCGGATGAAGCTGAACCCGACCAAGTGCGCCTTCGGAGTGACCTCGGGGAAGTTCCTAGGATTTCTCATCTCACAACGGGAAATCGAGGCTAACCCCGAGAAGATCAGGGCCATCATCGATATGCGATATCCGGACACCAAGAAGGAGGTGCAGCAACTCAACGGAAGGATCATCGCGCTCAGCCGATTCATTTCTCGGTCGGCTGAGAGATGCCTCCCGTTCTTCAAAACCTTGCGACAAGCCAAGCAGTTCTCTTGGCCGGACGAGTGCCGGCAAGCCTTCGAGGAACTGAAGAGGTACCTGGCCTCTCTGCCCCTCCTCGTGAGATCGGAGGTCGGGGAGGTCCTGTACCTTTACCTGGCTACGTCCCCGGAGGCGGTTAGTTCGGTGCTCGTCCGAGAGAATGAGAACCAGGTACACCAACCAATATATTATGTCAGCAAGGTGCTCCATGAAGCTGAGACTCGGTACTCGAAAGCAGAGAAAATGATTTTCGCTCTAGTCATTTCGGCACAGCGACTCCGTCCGTACTTCCAGGCACACGCCATCGTGGTCCTCATCGACCAGCCCCTGAGAGCCATCTTACACCACCCTGACACATCAGGACGGCTGGCGAAATGGGCTGTGAGGCTGAGCGAATTCGACATCCAATACCGGCCACGACCTGCCCTCAAAGCTCAGGTTCTGGCCGACTTCATCGTCGAATGCCCGACGACTGACTTATCGTCGGGGGAGGGAAGCCCCGCGGAGGTCGGGACCTCCAACTGTGACCCCGATTCGGCCTGGGTGTTGCACATCGACAGAGCTTCCATTGCTCAAGGGAGCGGGGCCGGTTTCCTACTCACCAACTCAGAGGGGGTGGTTACTGAGCACGCCCTCCGATTCGACTTCAAGGCCTCCAACAATCAGGCCGAGTATGAGGCGCTCGTCGTGGGTTTGAAATTAGCATTGGAGCTCGGGGTTGACCGACTCAAAGTCTTCTCCGACTCTCAACTGGTCGTTGGGCAGATCAAAGGCGAGTTCGAAGCACGAGATCCGACCTTGGTCAAATACCACTGAAAAGTGAAAGATCTCGTGGCGCCCTTCGAGTACTTCGAGATCTCCCACATCCCTAGGGTGGAAAATGCTCGGGCTGACGCACTCTCCAGGCTCACGACATCCGACTACGACGCCTTGGGCCGGACGTTCGTGGAAAGTCTTGAACAGCCGAGCGTCGACCGGGTCGAAGAGGTGCTGCAATTGGCGGCGGAGCCGAGCTGGATGGACCCGATCGCTCAGTACTTGACCAACGGATCTACCCCCGAAGACCCTGCGGAAGCCAAGCGACTTCAGTGGGCGGCTTCCCAATATGTGATGATCGACGGCCGACTATACAAAAGGTCATTTTTGCTTCCCTTGCTGAAGTGCCTGGGGCCCACCGACGCGGACTATGCCCTCAGGAAAGTACATGAAGGAATCTGCGGCGATCACTTGGGAGGCAAGTCCTTAGCTTACAAAGTCCTGCGACAGGGCTACTACTGGCCCACTATGAAGAAAGACGCCGTCGAGATGGTTCGGAGGTGCGAACCGTGCCAAAGGCATGCCAACGTACAACACCGACCCGCCAGCCAGCTTGCTCCGGTTATCGCCCTGTGGCCCTTCGCCCAGTGGAGAATCGACATACTCGGACCTTTTCCCCCGGCATCCGGACAACGAAAATTCATCGTCGTCGCGATCGACTACTTCACTAAATGGGTGGAAGCCGAACCCTTAGCACAAATCACTGAGCGAAAGATGGAAGACTTCGTACAGAAGTCCATCATCTTTCGGTTCGAACTGCCAAACACCATCATTACCGACAATAGGCAGCAGTTCGACAACCAGGACTTCAGAGACTTCTGCACGAGATTTCAGATCACGCATCGACTAACCTCGATCGGGCATCCACAGTCTAACGGCGAGGTCGAGGTGACCAACCGGACCATATTGCATGGGCTCAAAACCCGACTGAATGAAGCCAAGGGCCTTTGGGTCGAAGAGCTGAACTCCGTCCTATGGGCGTACCGAACGACACCCCGTATCCCGATCGGAGAATCACCTTTCAGCTTGGCCTATGGAATGGAAGCCATGATCCCGCTGGAGATCAGATTGCCATCAACTAGGGTCGAGCAATATCGTGAGCCGGATAACTCCGAGTGTCGGAGGGCCGACTTGGACCTCTTACCCGAGCTCCGATGAGAGGCACAACTTCGTATGGCTTCTTACCGACAAAAGGTGGCCCGATATTACAACGCCCGGGTAAAGCCAAAGCTCTTTCGACCTGGAGACCTGGTCTTGAGAAAGGCGGAGGTCTCAAAACCCTTGGATCAGAAAAAATTGTCCCCGAACTGGGAGGGACCCTACAAGGTAGCCGACGCCTACGGACCGAGAGCTTACCGACTGGAAACCCTGGAAGGGAAACCCATTCCCCGGACCTGGAACGCCGACAATCTGAGGTTGTACTATCAGTGAATTCTGTACCTCCCCCATTTGGAATACGATCTCAGTTTAAACTTTGGAGTCTGAAATTTCGACCCTTCGACTGTGGTTCGGCACTCACCAAGGAATGCAAGCCTCCGACGTCCCAACACGGACTTAACGTTCTACTGCGGGCCGTCGGACTGACCGCCGACGATGCGTCGAACGTTTAAAGGACCCACGCACTTGCGAAAATGGGAGTTACACTCCTTCTACAACTTTCGGCAAGAACGTTCGGGCAGGACGATCGGCCGACTCGCCGACCCCGCTCCGGCCGGGAAAGGCAAAAGCGCCAATGCAACCAACATCGCGTTCACGACTTACCGACCGGGTCAAGGCCGGTCGAAGGGTATTCAGCTTACCACCGTTTATCACACGGTGCTACACAAGTGCCCGACTTAAGTCTAGGTAAGGGAAACTCGACTTGTCATCGCTTTCCCGACCGGGCACGTCGACCGCGTGCGACGATGTACTAGACGCAGTCCGACCGATCGCATTGGATGACATTAGGGTCGTCGGGGTGCGCCCGAAAGTCGGTCGACTTGCTTCCCCACGGATGACCTTCGACTCCGCCGGCGTGACCGACTCAGCGCACTCGTGCCTGGAAGTCGGTCGACCCCCGACTCACGCCAGGACGACGTACGTTCGATTCTGGCATTCGGTTTACGGCCTAACGACGGATGTTCGGTCCAGGTCTTGAGATGGGCGATCAGTGGTCGGGGTTCGTCTTGCTTACCTTATACCGAACCACCGACTATCTCGACTGACGACTCGGGACGACGTTGGGTGTCCTAATGCGGCACGCCAAGACTGCGGCTCTCCGACCTTATGACCCTCCGATTACAAGTACATCCCAACAGGCCAGAAAAGGAAGTCGAAAAGGGAACTAGAAATTTCTTAAGTTCATTTGATTACAAAAATTGGGTCGAAGCCCGGTTACAAGTGCTCAAAGAAAAACAAAAACAATAAAGGAAGATAAGGCCGCGATCATCCTTCGAAGTCAATCTCCTCGACTGATAGAAGCTCGGGGATGACCGGTGTATCCACCATGATTGGCACTGGGTCGACGGTCGAGGCAGGATCGTCGGTCGGTGCTGGGCCGGCGGTCGGTGCTGGATCATGGGTCGGAGCCTGGTCAGGAGTCAGGGCCGTCCCTCCTTCAGCAATCTGTTCCGGGACGGCCTCTTCCGCCGCAGCGACGCCCCCTGACGATGAGTCGGCCATCTCTTCCGTGGCTTGGTCCTCAGCCCCCGGTGGAATGATGCCGCTGAGGTCCATCTCCGGGTACAGAGCTTGGACTGCATCCCGACCATCCTCGTACCCCATTCGGTACGACGCAAAGTCGGACTCCAATAGCTCCTCTCGATGTCGGTCTGAGCCACGGAACTCGTCCACCGCCCGACTCACTGACTCCTTCGCTGACCTCGCCTCCACTTCCACCCGATCAAGAGAGTCCTTCGCCGACTCTGCCTCAACCTTCGCTATGTCGGCATCGGCCTGGGCAATCGACAAGTCCTCCTCAGCCTTGGCGAGATTCTCCAGGCTGATCCGGAGCTGCTCGCGATCGGCCTCGAGCTCGGCGGCGACGCCGTCCCGTTCACGCCGCAGACGGCGTGCAGTCCGACCCTTGCGCTTGGCTTCTTTT
The DNA here is from genome assembly GCF_000442705.2 of Elaeis guineensis. Taxonomy (NCBI): domain Eukaryota; kingdom Viridiplantae; phylum Streptophyta; class Magnoliopsida; order Arecales; family Arecaceae; genus Elaeis; species Elaeis guineensis. The sequence goes on from NC_025994.2 coordinate 105,628,932, forward strand.
CGGGCCGACTTGAGCTCGGACCCGAGACAAGAGACCTCGTCCACCAACTTTGCCTTCCGGTCGGTCGACTGCTTCAGGTGTTCGACCAGCATCGCCCTGTCGGCTTCGACAGCCGCCGCCCTGTCCTTCCAGGCCGCCCGGACGTTCCCAAACCTTCGGTACCCGGCCTCAAGTTCGGACATGGTATAGATCAGCTGCAGACATGGGCACTACGTCAGAAAAGCGAAGTAATGAAAACACTAAAAAAGAAGGAGACGAAGTGGAACTTACCCCGACCATGGTCGGGTAGAACGAAGATAGCATCTCGGTCACTTGCCGAGACTTCAGCACCTCCACGTCGGTTGGGAGAAGGATCCCCTGGCACAGTCTCCTGGCCAAGTTGTGGTCGGCCAGTGCCGACGCTCCTTCGGGGATCTGAGCGCCAGGTGGCGCGGTGCGACTCCCCGACCTCGTGTCGTCAGTGGGGTCCATCGGGGCTTTCCCCCGATCGACCGCCCCAGCCAGTGGATCGAGTAAGGAGGGGATGCTCGAGCTTGACTGAGCACCCCTCGTTGCAGCTGCGGGAGCTGACGGATAACGTTCGGGTTCCCGAACGGCGTCCGATGCCACTCCCATCGGCGAAGCCGCCGACGTTCCTTCAGCCGCTTCCTCCGCCGGTCACTCCTCCGGTTGCACCGTCGGAGCCGAGAGTGCAATCACCGGCTCTGACTGATCGGTCGCCGACGCTGAGACGGTCGGTGCCACTGTGGAGGGTTTCTTCGACGGTCGTGAAGGTCCAGCCCCCGCCGCCGGCCTCTTCCTCGCCGCATACTGTCTGATTTCAGCGTCGGTCGGCCTCATTCTCGGCGGTGTCCCTACGATGCCGACAGAAGGATCAGTATATGCACGAGAACGAATGCCAAATAAAAAGACAACCGATGGATCGGACGATACCTAAACGGGGGACCAAGCTCAAGCCAGCGTCATAGAGGGCTTGTTCGGTAACAAGCTCCCTCTGCTTCGGGACCGACATGTCCTTGAGTCGGTGGAAGTCCTCCCGATCGTCCGCCTCCATTCGGCTGTTCTCGTTTGCCTCGGTTCGAGGCACGCCCCAGTGAGAAGGGAAGCCCCAGGGAGAAGAAGAAGAAACAAAGAAAAACTGGTTCTTCCACCCGTGAATGGACGATGGAAGGCCAGTGATAAAGGAATGACCCTTCCGGGGGTTGAAGAGCCACCACCCTCGGGCCTTAGGGTGGGGTCGGAGGACAAAAAATATCCGGAAGAGAGAGATACGAGGGTTGGTCGGCAGAAGCTGACACAGCAGGACGAAGCTAATTATTAGCCGAACAGAGTTCGGCGCCAGTTGCGTCGGACAAAGTCCGTAATAATCTAGCAGATTCCGGACGAACTCCGGAATCGGAAGCCGAAGACCAGCCCGGAGGTCCTCGACGTACAGCGCCACCTGGCCCACGGGTGGGTTGTTAACCCGACCGCCGGCTCCTGGGGCGGAAAGTTGGAACTGCTCCGGGATATGATACTGATCCCGAAGCCGATCCACGTTCGGCCCCGAAAGTGAGGAAACCTCAACTTCCGGAGTCAACCGAAGGTCATCGGTCGGGTTTTCCGACCGAGCCTCCTGAGGTGAGGTTCTGGCCATAACACCGGGACCGAGAGGAAGACAAGATCGAAGAAGAAGGAGGAAAAGAAAGGGTTTTAAAGAAAACTAGAGCAAAACAGAAGAGGGGACGAGCTCCGAACGAACCCTTGCGGGAGTGGGGGTGGGCGCAGCTACCGTCGACGACAGAGAGACCGCTTGGGCAGAGTCTCCACAGCAAAACTGTCAGAAATGGAGCTTCAAGCACAAGTGGCCCCATATATATAGGGTTGTTCGACGGTCGAGATGACGTCGCGTCGACCGAGACTTCTCAAATGGGCGACATGTGGCGGCATCCGGGCCCCCTTTCGATCCGGCGGTTCGGCGCACCCATCCCGGAAAGGCCACGCCGCCTTCATTAAATGCGAGGGACACCGGGCCAACAACCCCTGACACGTGGCGGAAGGGCCATGATTCGGAATTAAATTGCCCGCGATGATTCGCGTCCCCGATGGGACGCCTGACAGCGACCCGTGCTCCCAGAACCGGAGCCGAATGGCGGTTTGCGTTCCCCGAAAGGCGCCGGACACCCGATCGCCTGACACCGGATTGTCTGACATCCCGTCATCGGACGACGGGACACCTAACGTCGACTTGATCGGACCATCTACCGGTGAGGTCGGCAAACTCGGTCCAGGACGCAGCAAGGAATCCACTCCTTTCGCCCAACGTCCTACCTGCGTGGAGACGCGGGCTAATGCGACATCAGGCTCAGGAGTGGGGGGGGCAACTGTTGGGATATACCGACCGACTCCATCCGACCGATCGACTCCATCCGACCGACCGACTCCTCCCGACCGACCGTGGGCGACATCGACAGCGACTACCGATTGCATCCCGACCGGAACGGGTCGGCCTAGCGGCCCCACGTCGCCTCTGATCGCCTGAGGGCCGACCCCCCATCACCGACTTCCCATCGGATGGGACGCCGACGACTCACTATCGGTTTGGATGGCTGTCGTCCCACCTCTACAGGCCTTCCTAGATGCCGGATGAGCGGCGTGGGCTGCAGTCCCATCAAGTAAACGCCGCACGGACGCCAAGGGGCATTACCCTGCCAGGAAGCCTGGGGCGCTATCCTGCTAAGGACGAGAATTAATTTTCAGGATCTGTCAACTTTGTCAACGGCATGACAACTTCCGGCGATTTGACAGCTCTCCAGTTGTCTACATCACCGACGGCGGGGCCATACCACCTCCTACTATAAATCAGAGAAGGCAACAGTGCTAAGGGGGGCTTCTCCGAGAAAACGCTCAGGCTTGCTCTCTCTCTCTCCCTCTCTCCCTGTAGAGCTCCTTGTCTCTTCTTCTCCGTTGCCCAGTCTCCTCTCTGACTTGACCGTCGGAGGGTCCCCGCCGGAGCTGCCTCCGGTCAGCGCGGACTTTTTTTTGCAGGTGCTCGTTCCCGGCGATCAGGCGACGAGGGGATTGGCCGCAATACATGATAACCTATATTGTTAAGGAGGGAAAAAGGTAATTATCCCTGGGCACCGTGAATCGGGTCCACTGTAGTAATTAACAATGAACAAGTGATAATTTATTTGTTAGAAGACATTAAATACACCGTAACGCTTATTGTTAAACAGAGAAAAGCAGGAAAAACATGATAATGCGTGTTGTTAAGGAGGAAAAATGTATTAATTATCACTGGTCCACTGTGGACCAGATCCAACCAATAATTTTTTCTTAGGGTAAGAGACTTTTTGATTGTGTGATTTGCACTCGATTTGATCAAATAATTCAAAATTTTTGGAACCGCAGACTAGGGTTTGTATTTTGGATATCTTGCAATAGGGAGTCATTTTGGGGAAGGGAAAACTTAAGGAACTGATAACACAAGAGGATCAGTGGGTAAAATTCGGCACTACATGTCTACACGAAAATTTTTATATGAGTGTAATCATTTTGCTATAATCAATTGTGCATAAAATCAAGCTTGAATGTGGCTTGATAGCTATAAATACACGAGGTTTCACCTTTTCTTTTTTTAACTCACAGGCGTTTATGATATATGCTTTTTGACTCAGCTCAAAGACATGGCAATTCAATTGCCTATCTGATATTCAAAACTTCAACTCAACAAAACAATGAATCAAAAGAAAAACATCAGTAAACCATATTAATATATTATTAATTTAATTTACTATCTATTTAGTAATTATTTTAATTTTATGATCCTAAATTTAATTATCTAATTTATATTTATATTTATATCTATACTTCTTATATTCAGCTTATATCTCTATCTATTTAAAATAAATATGGATAAAATTTTTATATCTGACTAATATCCATATCTGTATCTATATTCATCAAACAAAACAAATATGGATATGGATATACCGGTATTTGATTCGATTTTAGGCCTAATTAAAAAACTAAAGCTTAGAGAAAGTAGGATAATAAAGAATTAAAGGGGCCTTTTGGTTCGCGACTGAAATTAGAATTGAAGTTAGAATCGAGATCAAAATAGATTGTAATATGAATCAGAATAGGCATATCCCTTAAAATATTTAGTTCAGAATCAAAATTAAAATTAAAATAAAATTTGAATATTATGAGAGAATAGAAATTAGATGTTAGAGATCGGAGAATTCCAATTTTTTCCTAGAATCGGAACAAAAATGGGATTCTCCAACTAAATAGCTATAATGGGAGTCATTTATTTTTATTTCAGAATCCAACACTCCAACCAAACATGCCTTAAAAATACTGCTCTAACTAATTCAACCAGGATCCATAAGATATGCAGGGGCAGTGCAGCAGAGGCAAATAATGGAGATGGACTCTGCAACCTTGATGATTGATACACCTATGAGTATTTGATTCAACAAAAGACTGTCTTCAAAGGAGGTTTCGCTCATTGAAAATGGCTCCACTGGAAGTAGCTTAAAATATAGTGTACCAGGACTACAATGCCGAGAATGATTAATAACATGGGTTTTACTGACGGCTTTATTGATAAGAGTATCATAAAAGAACAGCAAACTGTAGAAATCTGATTAAAAATTTTCTTTTTTCAACTCTAATAAATCTCAAAATCTGCCATCCATTATTTCATGTCCTGCTTCTGCTGGGCAACGGATCCAAATTGCCCTCCTGATTGACTAATGACAAGGTTCTTATATGACATCGACCATTTTTTTTTTTTTTTTTTTTGTGAAATGAGGATCAAAAGTTATATTGAGAATATAGTAGAGTAAATTTTATTTGACTAAACTTTTAGAATATTAGAAAGTACTTTCTGACTCTCAGAAAATATTTTGGAGTGATACAGTGGTGTTTGATAAAAATATCGAAAAACTGTTTTGACTTTATCAAAAAGCTAAAAAGATCTATTTGAAAAAGATTATATTTTAAATTTTTTTTTAAAAATATTTTCTGATTAATGTCGAAAAATTATTTTATTTTCTCCAAAATACTTTATTAATATGATTATCAAATAGCAAATAGCTTTTTGTAAAAGTTCTACTATCAAAAATTCTACTTCTCAAAAACTCTATTTTCAATAGATTCAAAAGCTCCACTGTCAGTAGCAATTTCAAATAAAATCTAAATATAGAACAGAAAAAGCACAAAATCTACAGCAATATTACAACAGCAAAATGAGAAACAATACAAAAAAAACATAAAACACTACAATAGCAAAAAAACAGCTAATGCATAATGAAGGTAAAACGATGTCACCAGCACTGCTATTACGGTAGGAATCAGTGAATCAGGTTGCAGCAGTGAAGTAGAAAAACGAACAATTTCTGAGCTCCACATCATTGCATATGAAACAGTTGACCCTTAAACTGCAAAACAGTGATGTAACGAAAAGAAGAAATGTAGCAGTCCAATAAGATGCAGATGCATTGTTCAGAAGCAGTTCAACAATTGTGACAGAATGGCATTGAACACTACCTAAAATTCAGGAGTTGTATACAATAAATAGAGCAATTAAGCGTAGTATCAACTGGCACCATGGAGTTGCTATATTATAAAGTATCATTCAAGAAACCCTACGAGTTGTGGTTGGAACCAGTGCCATCATTCGTGCCATAAACTTCCACTGACTAACGTAACCCGGGAGATTTTGGCCTTTAGATGCGCTTATCAGCCGTTTTTAGAGCATGACAGGAGAGGACTTAACCGGGAGAACGGCAAGTCCCATTCTGTGGTTATAGAATCAATTTATTTATTTTCTTGGGTCTAGATGACACTTGGACGATATACTCGCGGCTTGGCGCTACGTTGCATCGACGTAGCCCATGGGGAGTTTTCGGCCCCACCTGCACCCCGCAACCAGAATCTGAGTGTGTGTGCATTAATATATTATAAATTTTTATAATATACTAGCTTATAATCCGACACCATGCATAGGATATATTTTTTAAAAAAAAATATTTTATTTTAATACTTTATTAATATCTATTCTATATATATTTTAAAAATAATTAAAATAATAAAAAAAATATGTTTTGTGAATAGTATGGATTAGGATTTTCCATGAGCCTCTTGCTGTCTAGCTTCTTCTAAAATCCTTGCTCTGTTTTCATATCAGCATTTATTTTTCTTGTTGGATTTGTGCTCTAGAAGATAATTGTTAGCTGGCATATTATGTATTTTCAGGGCCTAAATTTATACTTATAATATTTTCATTATAAATAAAGGGCTTTTTCTTTCCAATCATGCTTATGTGTTCATGATTTGTCCTACAAATTAACAAAGATGATTTTTGTATATTCTTAAAGAATTAAGAATTTAAGACATATATTAATTAGTGATTAATTTCTAAATGCTCCCGATCAAGAGATCATCACGGAGGACAGTGATCAATCCATTTGAGATCGGTGCACGGTTCACTTCTCTTATGGGCAAATGAGTCTTGGATCTACAGTGTAGAGACACTGGAGTGAAGATGCATGTGATTGTTAGAGAACAACTTCCACTGAACGTGATCAACACGAGAACCACATGAATGTCTACTCACTCGTCAGTGATTTTCTCGATGCTGCAGTGATATGAATGATCCTTTGACCTACGGTGATATTGGCTATTCACAGCGAGGCTACTGAGTTTGACTACACGTTCTCTTGATCCCTAGCTATTCGGATCCTTACTGTGTATGTTGGCTTCAGTAGATTCAGGTTCGCTGTTTGGAGTAGGATGCATCTAGATGAAATTTATCGATCTTGGTAGAAAAGGAGAAATCCTATGTGATTTGCGAGATTGAGTTCAGAAAGTCTTTGGCCAAAGCAAGTATGAATACTGAAAAAGAGTTTCCATGGGATTCACAAATGAACTCGAATCGAGTCAATCTTATATAAGACTGACGATGGGGTTTGATGAGTTTTTCATGACCTCCGTCAAGTCGGAACTCATGATAGAAGGACTAAATCATACGATAACTGTACCTAAAAGTTCGTATTTTCATTCTACTGGATCGTCACTACATACTGCTAGATATCACTGGTAGATTGTGAGACTCATTGGGCATCATCTTGATGATTGATGACCCTCGAAGAATAGAATTGAAAATGTTTCAATCTATCGAAAAGAGTTTCGATGATATTGTGATAGAGATCATAATATATCTCACTACCAGATAGAATGGAACCTATGAGATTACACATTAAGAGATTTAATCTCGAATTTACCAATTGGGCTTATGAAGTTCCAATTGGGTTAAGGTTTATTTGAAACTCTATTAGGTTTATGAGAATCAAGCTAGCACATGGTTAAACTTAATTCTTCTCGAAATTTTGATTTGATCAAGTCCATAGCCTTGAACCTAACCTAAATTTATTTGGATTTAATTGGGCTCTTAATTATAAGTCCAAGAAGATTTAATTAAGTCAATTAGTTGGCATAATTATCCTAACATTATCTCTTCCATATCTCCTAATTATCTCTAAGTATGCATATGGAATAGATGGAAGAATGGATGGCGTAATTTTTCTTTTTTGAAAATTATTGAGCGCCGTATCCTAGAGGGGCCCACCTCCTCTTATGTGTCATGGCATGAAGGAGAGAGGGTGGGGTCCATGCCCCACCACTTATGGCTGGAGATCCCTTTGTGGCGCCAAGAGTTGGCGTCCCAACCACCTGACATGTATTCCATGGATGGCTATTGTACATGCTTAAAAGGACTAATTAATTACTTTTTATATCTGATTTTACTTGGCATAAATCATATTTAAAAGGTAGAGGATTCTCATGAGATAAGTATCTACCTTTTTAAGATGATAGGGTTCCTAATATGTGTCAGGACTAATGTCTATTTAAAAGGTCTCTAGGGTTTCTTAGTATTGATTTTTCATCAAGAAAATCTTCTCTCTCTCCATCTCCATGCCTCTTTTCTCTCATATTCTTCCTTTCCATGCCCCAAGGTTGAGTGTTCTCTCTTCCACACGCTTAGAAGGAGTTCTGATGACTTAGAGATCAAGGATCGAGGAGAAGAAGAAAAAGGCTGCAGATCAAGGAGTTAATCTCTCAGTTAAGATCAAAAGAGTTCATCAGTGTCCTCAAGGTCAAGATTCTTCTTGAGAAGAAGAATCTTTTACGAGAAGAAAAATTCGAGATTGATCCCGGTAGATATCCGTAGAGACCAGACACGTGTGCGGCTCCATTTTCTACGAATCAGAGATCATCTGAAGCAGTGAATTTCTACCCATGCAAAGGTAATGAGATATGATCTCATATTTTTTTTTAATTTTAGATTAATTATATATATTTTCTTCTGAACTTGGATAGGTTTAGATCTGATATATTGCATGTGGGGTTAAAGGGTTTAATCCGATTTATTTTTCGCTGTATGTTTTCAAAATTTTGAAATCTACACATGCTGCCTACCCTATTTACTATCAGTGGTATCAGAGCCAGATTTTTTAAAAACATATATGATCTAATTTTTAGGTTAGATCTGAAAATTTTAATAATTTAAAATCAATTTTGTGCTAATATAAGGTTGTCCTGGTATAGGGTTTACCCCCTATACTGCAAAGATTGTCCTAGCACGAGATTGATTAGTTTTAAAAATTATTTTTAAAAAAATTAAATTAAATCTTTTAGATCTAAAAATTAACATATATGATATGTTTATTTTTTATTTAGATCTAAAATTAGAATGATTAAAAGTTCACATCAAACTGGTATAAGGTTGTCCTGATATAGAGTTTATTCCCTATATTGTAAAGGTTGTCCTAGTTTGATGTGAATTAATTTTTGAAAAGGTACTTTCAAAATATTTTAATTATTATTTTAGATCTAATTTTATACATATTTGATATGTGTAAATTTAGTTTTAGATCTAAAATTAATGTATTTGTGATGTATATTTAATTTAGATCTGAAACTACATATATTTGATATATGAAACTAGGTTTAGATCTGAAACAGTTTCAAGATCATAAGCCATTAATAGCATACAATGAAATATAATCTAAAATTATTTTTAGATCTAAAATTAAATTATTGCATGTGGGTATGGATGGAACAAATTAGGTCTAAGTGATCAAACTACAATTAGAGTCTAATTGATTAGATCAGACTAAAACCTATTTTTTGATTTTGAGCAGTTGATTGAACCTAATAGATGGATGATTGGGATTAGATCAAAGGGGTTCAAAGTCGACTTTAGTTGTAGTTGATTGCATCGATTCACATTTTGATGTGAGTTGATTGACTTAAGACCAAAATTTGGCTTAGTGGCTCGGGCCCATTTTAATAGGTTAATCTAATCGATTCTAATCGATCAATTTGGTGTCTAAGATAAGTATTTAGATAGTGGTTATTTAATTGGTTCCGTGGTCTGACCTGATCAATTTTGATTGGTGTCTAAGGAAAGCAACGGAGGGACCTCCACGCATCTTAACTTACCCGATCATATTAGGAGATTTAGTTTCGTATTAGGTTACTTGTTGACTCGAATTCACCCATGCCAGCTAGGTTGGTTAGACATATTGATGTGCTAATCTAATTTAATCAGTTGGATGTCAGATCTGCTGATTTAGAAGAGACCTAAATCCAAATCTCTTTATTAAATATTAAGTCTAGAGGTCTTCTATCGTTGTAGAGATACGGGTGCCTTCCTGACGTTGATCATTCTCGGTTGGTTACAGTGGTTCGGTTGTATCAGAAAGGTACAATCACTCTATTGACATGTGATGTCTCAGGGTAGAGATGGGGTTGGGCCCCATAACTGTTAGGTGAGGGTCTCAATGACGATTTTATACCTGCTGGTGAATGATGGGTTTGACTTAACTAAGGAATGTGCCGATAACTGTTAGGTGAGGCCACAGGACTTAGAGACCTAGCTCACTGCATCTTGCTTAGTGAAGCAATGGATAAAGTGTTGTCCACTCATCGGTCTGTACTCACCAATAACTGTTAGGTGAGGTATGTATATATTAATAAGATCGCAGTACCCACTTGAAATTGATCATGTATAGATTTTCATTTCTCCACCTGAGGTGTGTGGGAGATTTGAAGAAATAATGAAAGTTTTTTATTTATTTTTAAAGTCTCTAAAATAAATAATATTATAAGTATAAAATCTAATTAAAAACTATTCTCTCTGTAGATAACCATGTCGAGTTCAAACCCTTTAGCCCGAATCCTCAATACAAATAGGTTGACCGGCATCAATTACAAAGACTGGCTCTGAAATTTGAGAATCGTTCTCAATTCTGAAAAGCTCATCCATTTCCTCGATCAGAAAGTGCTTGAGTTACTTGCTCATCCATTCGCTGATCAACGAGCTACACTTGAAAAGTAGATGGACGAAGATAACAAAGCAAAGTGCTATATCTTAGCGTCCATGTCCAATGATCTTCAGCAACAGCACGAAGACATGAGGACTGCCAAAGAAATGCTAGTTCACCTGCAAGAGTTGTATGGTGAACAGAGTCGCACAGCTCGTTTTGAAGTCTCTCGGAGACTTTTTAGAGCAAAGATGCGTGATGGGCAGGGCGTCAGTGATCATTGTTAGACAATGATCAAGGACATAGAGGAGCTTCAGAAGCTCAATATGAACATGGACAAGAAACTATAGGTGGATATGATCCTCCTGTATCTTCCTGACTCATATGGACAGTTCATTATGAACTACCATATGAATAAGATTGATGCTACTTTGCCAGAGTTAATGAATATACTGGTGACCACAGAGGGCACCTTGAAAAGTTCAAGGGGCACAGTTCTGGTTGTGGAGCGGGCTTCCTCCAAAAGGAAGTCTTCTTTCAAGAAGAAGAAAAAGCCCGCAAAGAAGCAAAAGAACGAAGCCAAGCCCAAAAAACAGGTTTCGAAGAAGGCCAATGATAAAGAAAAATATTTTCATTGCAAGGTCGAAGGCCACTGGAGAAGGAACTGTCCGACCTACCTAGCAACAATCAAGAATAAGAAGAAGGATGTGCCTTCTGAAAGTATATCTGAGTTGTTTGTTATAAAAACTAACCTAACGATTTCCTCTTCTTCTAGTTGGGTTCTTAATTCTGGTTCAAGTGCTCATTTATGCACTTCAATGCAGGGTCTTGAAGAAGTTAGAGAGCTGAGGGAAGGCGAGATCACTCTCCGAGTCGGTAATGGAGCAAGGGTTGCTGCTATGACCGTTGGAAACTATCCTCTGCGACTACTGTTAGGATTTAGTTTATTTTTAAAAGACTGTTACTTTGTACCTGTAGCCAGTAAAAATTTAATTTCTATTTCTGTGCTGACATAGGATAATTATAATTTTTATTTCAATAAAGATATGTGTTCTATTTATTTTGAAAATAAACTTGTGGCACGTACTTTCTTAATTGATGATTTTTACCATTTGCATACTGATGCAAATGTAAATATTAACGAACAAATTGTGAATGCCATATGATCTAAGAGATCTAGAGATAGGATCAGCCAAAAGTATCTGTGGCACTTTAGACTAGGTCATATTGGAGAAGACAGACTCAACAAACTGAAAAAAGATGGTCTTCTTAGACCATTGACTTTTGAGTCTTATCCAGTCTGTGAATTATATCTTCAAAAAAAAATGGTCAAGCTATCTTTTATGGGACAAGAGGAAAGGACCACTGAGATATTAGCTCTGGTACACACTAATATATGTGGTCCATTTGATGTAGAAGCCAGTAGTAGCTATATCTACTTCATAACCTTTATCGATGATTATTCACGGTATGATTTTGTGTATCTGATGCACTGAAAATCTGAAGTCTTTGAAAAATTCATAGAATTTAGACATGAAGTAAAAAATTAGACTGAAAAATTCATAAAGGTTCTTCGATCAGATTGAGGAGGAGAATACCTTAGTAAAAAATTTTGGACCTATCTCAAGAAAAATAGTATAGTCTCACAATGGACATCTCCAGGGACACCTCAACTCAATGGGGTATCCGAGAGGAGAAATCGAACCCTATTGGATATGGTTCGGTCCATGATGAGCTTCACAGATCTTCCTGACTTTCTTTAAAGACATGCTTTGCTGTCTGCGATTCATCTTTTGAATCGAGTTCCCTCTAAATCCGTTCCTACCACACCATATGAGTTATGGCATGGTAAGAAACCATCTCTTAGGTACCTCAAAATTTGAAGATGTCCGGCCCATGTCAAGAGACAGCAGACGGACAAGTTAGAGGCTAGGTCCTTTAGGGCTCATTTTATAGAGTATCCTAAGAAAATCATGGGATACTACTTCTATATTTCTAAGGATCACAATGTGATTGTGAGCCATCATACTATATTTCTGAAAAAAAAGTTTATCCAAGATGGAGGCAATGGGAGGAAGATTGAGCTCGAAGAGAAAGTCTCTAAAGAGCATCGAGTCCGAGAACCTGAATCCAGTAACGAGCCAGTAGATATGATATCTCTTCCACCTCGTAGATCAAGTAGGGTCTCCCATCCTACTGAAAGATACTTAGGTATTCTTACAGCGAATTTAGAGGAAGTATTCCTTGTGAGAGATAGGGATATTAGGAATGATCTCAAAACCTACGATGAGACAATATTAGATGTAGACTCTGAGAAATAAATGAAAGCAATGAAGTCAGAAATTGACTCCATGCATTCCAACCAGATTTGATCCTAAGTAGATCCACCTGAAGGTATTGTACCTATTGGGTGTAAATGAATTTACAAAAGGAAGATTGGGTTGGATGGTAAGGTAGAGACCTATAAGGCAAGGCTAGTTACGAAAGGTTATAGTCAACGCGAAGGCATCAACTATCATAAAACTTTTTCTTCCGTAGCCATGTTGAAATCCATCCGTATCTGCCTACTATAGCAGCATTTAATGATTATGAAATTTGATAGATGGATATGAAAACTATTTTTCTAAATGGATATCTTCAGGAAGATATCTATATGGAGCAGCGTCTAAGTTTCATATCCAGTGATAGTGATCACAAGGTCAGCAAGCTGCAAAGGTCCATATATGAACTCAAGCAAGCCTCTCGAAGTTGGAACACTCGCTTCAATGATGTCATCAAAATGTTTGATTTCATCAAAAATGAGGGGCCATATGTGTATAAAAAGATCAATGAGAGCGCTGTCACATTCCTCGTATTGTACGTGGATGACATCTTTCTGATTAAAAATGATATTCCCATACTGACATCGATCAAAGTATGGTTGTCGAAAGAGTTCGTCATGAAAGATCTAGGAGAAGCTTCCTACATTCTTGGTATAAAAATCTATAGAGATATATCTAAGAGAATGATAGGACTCTCACAGCATATGTATATAGAGGAGGTGCTGAAGAGATTCAGCATGAAAAACTTCAAGAGGGATCTTTTGCCCTTTAGACATAGCATTCATCTCTCCAAGAAGATGTGTCCAGACACATCTGAAGAGATCCAGTGCATGAGTAAGATCCCTTATACTTCGACAATAAAGAGCCTCACATACGTCATGTTATGTACATGTCCTAATATAGCACTTGCCGTGAGTGTCATGAGCAGATATCAGGCAAATCCAGATGAAGAACACTAGATTACGGTTAAAAACATCCTTAAGTACTTGAAAAGGACTAAGAATTTAATGTTGGTCTTTGGTAGAAGATCGGAGCTGAAAGTTGAGGGATACATCGATTCAGACTTTATGACTGATGTCGATGATAGAAAGTCTACGTTGGGGTGTATCTTCTTGTGTAATGGTGGTGCGGTTAGCTGGAAGAGTTTCAAGCAGCCAATCATTGCAGATTCGATCATGAAAGTCGAGTACATCGCCACCTCTGAAGCTGCTAAGAAAGTCTTTTGGTTCAAGAAGTTTGTTGCAGAGCTGGGTGTGATGTCATCAGATGCCATTGCACTGTACTGTGACAACAACAATGCCATAGCCTTTGTTAAGGAGCCCAGATCTCATCAGAAGTTCAAACACATAGAGCGACGATTTCACATCATACGTAAATTCTTTAAGAAGAAGTTCGTTGAGGTGCAGAGAGTTGACTCCGTGCTAAATGTAGCGGACCCACTAACCAAGCCTCTCAGCCAACAAAAGATCGAAGCTCACCTTGAAAAGATGGGTCTAAGGTATATGGCCAATTGGCTTTAGGTCAAGTAGAAGTTTGTTAGATTTGTGTCTTAGAAGTCAATTATTGGCTGACATATTATGTATTTTCAGGACCTAAATTTATACTTGTAATACTTTCATTACAAATAAAATATTTTTTCTTTCCAATCATGCTTATATGTTCATGATTTATCCTAGAAATTAACAAAAATAATTTTTGTATATTCTTAAAGAGTTAAGAATTTAAGACATATATTAATTAGTGGTTAATTTTTAAATACTTTCAATCAAGAGATCATCACGGAGGATTGTGATCAATCCATTTAAGATCGATGCACGGTTCACCTCCCTTGTGGGCAGATGAATCTTGGATCTGTAATGTAGAGACACTAGGGTGAAGGTGCAGGTGGTTATTAAAGAACAACTTATACTGAGCGTGACTAACATGAGAACTACATAGATGTCTACTCACTCGTCAGTGATTTTCTCGATGCTGTAGTGGTATGAGTGGTCCTTTGACCTGCGGTGATATTGGCTATTCGCAGCGAAGCTACTAAGTTTGACTGTATATTTTTTTGGACTCTAGCTATTCGGATTCTTGCTATGTATGTTCGTTTCAATAGGTTCAGGTTCGCGGTTTGGAGTAGGATGCACCTAGATAGAATTTATCAATCTTGATAGAAAAAGAGAAGTCCTATATGATTTGCGAGATTGAGTTCAGAAAATCTTTGGCCAAAGCAAGTATGAATATTGAAAAAGAGTTTCCATGGGATTCACAAATGAACTCGAGTCGAGCTAATCTTACATAAGACTGACGATAGAGTTTGACCAGTTCTCTATGACCTCCATCAGTTAGAATTTATGATAGAAGGATTAAATCGTACGATAACTGTACCTAAAAGTTTGTATTTTCATTCTACTGGATCGTCACTATATACTGCTAGGTGTCACTGGTGGATTGTAAGACTCATCGGACGTCATCTTGATGATCAATGGCCCTCGAATGATAGAATTAGAAATATTTCAATCCATCGAAAAGAGTTTCAATGATATTATGATAGAGATTACAATATATCTCACTACCAGATAGAATAGAATCTATGGGGTCACACATTAAGAAATTTAATCTTGAATTTGTCAATTATGTTTATGAAGTTTTAATTGGGTTAAGATTTATTTGAAACTCTATTAGGTTTATGAAAATCATGCTAGTACATAGTTAAACCTAATTCTTCTTGAGACTTTGATTTGATCAAGTCCATAGCCTTGAACCTAACCTAAATTCATTTGGGTTTAATTGAGCTCTTAATTATAAGTCCAAGAGGATTTAATTAAGTCAATTAGTTGGCATAATTATCCTAACATTATCTCTTCCATATCTTTTAATTATTTTTAAGTATGCATGTGGAATAGATGGAAAAATGAGTGGCGTAATTTTTTTTTAAAAAAATTATTGAGCACCATATCTTAGAAGGGCACACCCCCTCTTATGTGTCATGGCGTGAAGGAGAGAGGGTGGGGTCCATGCCCTATCTCTTATGGCTGGAGATCCCTTTGTGGGGTACCAAGAGTTGGCGTCCCAACCACCTGACATATATTCTATGGATGGCTATTGTACATGCTTAAAATGATTAATTAATTATCTTTTATATCTGATTTTATTTGGCATAAATCATATTTAAAAAGTAGAGGATTCTTATGAGATAAGGATCTACCTTTTTAAGATGACAGGATTCCTAATATGTGTCAGGGCTTATGTTTATTTAAAGAGAGGTCTCTAAGGTTTCTTAGTATTAATTTTTTATCAAGAAAATCTTTTCTCTCTCCATCTCTATGCCTCCTCTCTCTTATATTCTTCCTTTCTATGTCCAAAGGTTGGGTGTTCTCTCTTCCACACGTCTAGAAGGAGTTCTGGTGACTTAAAAATCAAGGATCGAGAAGAAGAAGAAGACTGCAGATCAAGGAGTTGATCTCTCAGTTAAGATCAAAAAAGTTGATCAGAGTCCTCAAGGTTAAGGTTCTTCTTGAGAAAAAAAATCTTCTACGAGAAGAAAAGTTCGAGATTGATCTCGGTGGATACCCGTAGAGGCTGGACACGTGTGCGGCTCCATTTTCTACGAATCCGAGATCATCTGAAGCAGTAATTTCTACGCACGCAAAGGTAATGAGATATGATCTCATATTTTTCTTAAATTCTAGATTAATTATATATGATTTCTCTTGGGCTTGGATAGGTTTAGATCTGGTATCTTGCATGTGGGATTAAAAGATTTAACCCGATTTATTTTTCGCTGCATGTTTTCAAAATTTTAAAATCTACACATGCTGCCTACCCTGTTTACTATCACTTCTTCACTTAATTTGCTTTTCGCTTCCAGAGCTTGCTCTCTCTTCTCTTTTTTTGCTGTTATGGTGGAGCTTAAGAGACTTTTGGAGAGTCGGGATCTCATCCAGATTTAATGTATCAGCATCCACTCGCACATCTTTAGCTTGAGCCTTGACTCAGCTCTCGAGGCCCACATCGTCTCCAAGGGCATGGTTTGTTAGCAGTCCATCTGCAAGGTTGCTGGCCTCATCCTCCAACTCATCTGCAAGGGCAAAGTCGCTGGCCATGCTATCCTCCTTGCCCACTAATCTGGTACCGACAAGACCGTCATTGCGATGAACCCCACCAAGTCCTTTGGCCAGGAGGCCCCCTTCGCTATCGTACATCTCCAAGTTCGAGCTTTTCTTTATCAAGATATTTACGTGTCAAGCAGAGGCTCCATCAACATAGAAGTCTTGATTTTAATATGTATATTACAATGTATGGTAAGAAGAGATACTCATGATGAATTTATTATATCATATAAAGAAATATTGAGATTTTGAATCGATTTTTTCTGAACTGAGATCCTTTTTTGCTACTCAAGGCCTGGATTTTCAAAAGAAAGAATCTTTTTTAAGGATTGTATGATGACATCGTTACCAAAGAATTTGAATATGGAGGAATTCTTTTTAAAAGATTTTTTGAATAAACATCTATATCTTTAAATCTTTTGGAGAGTAGTGGCATGATTATTTAGTATCTTTCATGCGAAAGGGTGTCTCATATTTCTCTGCGTGAACAACTACGCATGGTAGACGGTGTTCGAAAAAAACCTACACACATGATGCACATAGGTTGACACTTTCGTTTTAATATATATAATATAGATATATAAATGGCCTAATCACTATCTTAAATAGCATTGTCTAATTCACCAACAATTTATAAATTGATTGATAATTTATTTGTACCATTTAAACTCTTCTATATATACCAACACAAACTCTTGCCGTCGCCCAAGCTTCCCCATTCAACCGCTCCAAGCCTCCACCCGATCGAGAATCCTAAGGATGAAAAAATCAGAGGAAAAATGAGGAAAAACATAGGAAAAAACAATGAAAATAAATAAAAAATAGAAAAAAAAATTAATAGGTAAGATTTTTTTCCACATAGATTGATCATTTTTCTCCTTTTCGATTCTTTTTTTTCATATCATCCTCTTTTTTGGAGATCTATGAGAAAAAGAGCATCAGAGAATTTTAGGTTCCAATGGGGTTTTTTCTCGTAGATACGGGATTTTGTACGATCATCTATAGCTTGGGGGAGCTGCAGGTCATGTCAGCTTGGTAGTTTAGCTGAGCGGCATTAAAGATGGGTTTGCCCGGGCCTCACGCATAGTGGTGGCGTTGCATGGTCGTGCTATGTGGATTTGATATGTGTAGTACTAAAGGGCAGCTTGGTGGGTTGCGGATCAGTGACACAGTGGTTATGTCTTGACACGAGGGCATGTTGAGAATCAAGACATCTGGGATGAGCAATGCTTGGCTTGAGGGGCAAAGCCTTAAAGTTGACACAGAGGTGTTGAGCTGCGGAGCACTCTTGGAAAGAGTCTATGTTATGGCACGGAGGTGTGCATGAGCATTGCAGTTGATTCGAGGGGTCGGATTGCTTATGGGCACTTGAGGGTGTCATCTGTATTCAGTACAACAGTGTTGCCAGGCAGGAGCATAGAGGTGCAAGCTTGGCTATATGGCTGGACTGCTGCGTGCTTATTGGTATGTCCGAAGAAAGGACTCGAGAGGGCTGGCCTTGGTGTGTGGTATGCTGGGGCGCCGCACGGGTGTTTGGGTAAGAAAACACTCTTCTGATATGTGTGGTATCAAGTTGCATGTTTTGGTTGCAGATACGGGGGTATCCAAAGCAATGTGAATTTGAAGTCTAAGTTCAGAGGAACTGGATGTCTGAGTTTGTTGTGGGTGTCAACGACTCAGAGTGGGGGAGCATGTTGCAGGACAGTGTGCTCAGTGCTGAATGAAAAAGGGTTGCTCATCAATGGCACTAGTGGATGGAGGCCTATGAATGTGAAAGTCCACCAGTTCATGGCTGAGGAAAAGGACTTCAGGGTGAAGAGTGCTCATGAATGCTAAAGCACTTGGGCTGCATGCAAAGTTGCAAGGCAGAGCATCTCGAGGGACTAGAATCTCCAAAGAGGCAGAGCTGGGCAAATAGACTGAGGTACTTGGGTTATCTATAGTGCAGGGAATGATGTAGCACTCATTTTTAAAAGTACAAGCTGAGATGAGAACTTGGAAAGTCATGGGACTCAGTTGCACAAGATATGGGAATATTGGAAAGAGCCATCTCTTGTGTGGATGATTGTGAAGCTGAAGCACTTGAATGGTATGAGATATCAATCGAACTTAATGGAACTGCTCTCAGGGTGAAGGCGTTGGTAAGCCAAGGTACTAGAGGCAGATATTTGGCTTAGTGAAACTGCTCTCAGGATGAAGGCGTTGGTAAGCCGAGGTACTAGAGGCAGATATTTGGCTGAAGGTGTCTTCTTGCTACACAGGCATGTGATGTCAGGGTGTAGGAGATGAGGCACGAAGGTTGTTTAATGTTGGCTAGGTTGGTCATGTGGTGATCATGCTGTGAGGCATTACAAGGCCCTGATGTCGAGGCAAGTGGGTGTCGATGCACTGGAGTCGTAAGAGTGAGGCAGGCCAGAGGGGTAGCCTTGCATTGGCATTACAGACTCAGAGTTAAGACACAAAAGCAGTCGAGTTGGGGATCGCAGGAAACAGCATGGACAAATGGTTCTATAAAGACAGACAACTGGTGCTCGGAGTGAAGATTGGATTGTCTAGGCACTTAAGCAAAGTGGAAAGTGGCTTTGATCGGATATCAAGATCCCGCTTGGAAGCAGCCATGGATCTGTGTTGGTATGGGATAGCGCAGAGTTATGGAGGCAACTTGTGAGTACTTGGCATCAGTGCAGTGTGGTAGGGTCCGAAGTCTTGGTGTTGAATGGAAAAGGTCGGAATTACCACAAGACTGCAAGGTGGGTATGTTGCAAGACCAGACGTTTGGAGGTGAGTTGCCAGAGGGGACTCATGTGATGGGCCACTTCGAGTCTGGTGGGCAGGAGTTAAGCCTTGGACACAGTTCAAGGAGTGACATTTTGTGTTTCTGACAATGGATCTTTGCATTGATGGAGGCAATGGCAGCTCTTAGATTGAGAAAGTCGAGAGTAAAGCCTTGGAAGAGTTCGAGGAGTGCCAGAAAGTTTTCAGTTATGTTGATGGTCAGAGGACTGCAGCAAGCTTAGAGAATGCAGTGGCCGCTCTTAGATTGGGGCAATCGAGAGTTAAGCCTTGGAAGAGTCCGAGGAATGCCATGTAATTGAAGGTTAAAAAACCATTGGAGGAGGACAAAAGCAGAGGTTGGTGTTGGATTTTGTAGCAGTTTGGTTCTGTGGAGGAGTCAGTTTGGTGTGGATGATGGATTCTCAGTGGTGGAGAAAGGATCAAGGACATCAAGACCGTGGGTCTCTGACTTGAGGAACTATATCTATAGTTATTGCAGTGGAAATTTGGCTGTGGTGACTAATGTTCAAGCAGTGGCTTGGACGTCGACGAGGATGTCGACAGCTTGAGTGGGGGAGAATTGTCAGGGACTTATCCGCAGGCATGTCGCAGGGGGTGCCGGCATGAGCGTGGCACGGTGCTGCGAAGGATTTAGCTTGGCAAAAATTTGCAATGCTACTAGATCATTTGGAACCCCCAGGGTGAGATTTAGGGGGATGCCTTGCTGGGGTAGTGAGGGAGCAATGGTTCGCCAAGGTGCGGCATGGCCGTGGCATGATATCGGGGGGCTCGGGACGCGTGATATTTGGAATGATGGTGATCCGCCATGATATATGTGGATACTCAAGGATTCCTCTAGGTTTGAGGAGGGGCGCGGAGCTTTGGCCACGTACCCGACTCCCCCAGACCCGTAGGAGACGGGTCTGCCGTGGCACAGTTGTGTGGGCAATGGTGGTGCCACGCCCGAACGATCTCATGTGGAGGTATTCGGGGCAATGTTGGTTGGACGAGCTGGCCACATTGTGCGGGAAGGGGATATCTCGAGGTTTTATCCTTGAGGGGTTTGTCTAGACTACTCTATGCGTTCTTGATCTCTGTAGTGGAGCGAAAAGACGATAGAGGGCTAGTCAGGCAAGGGTGTGGCCTACCCAAACAGGCAAGTCTTGTGAGCATCGCAAGGTGATGTCTCACGGGGATCCACGAGAATCAGTCGATCGTGGAGAACAAGGAAGGCTTATGGTACATCGATCGGTATATGTGCCTTGAAGCTGGGCCAAGGATCAAGGATGGCCAAGAGGGTCATGCCAAGGAGAGGACGGCTTAATGCATTTATCATCCGGTCGAAGATATTTACTTGATGGGGCAGACTTGGATGCCGATATCGTGGTGGTGCTCAATGTGTGAGTAGGCTGTGGACCTAGGATATTGGGTGGTACGGTCATGTATCCCCAGGATCATGGTAATGCACAGTGATGGGCGAGCAGGCTATGAATATTGTCAAACGATATGACCAGAGATGGAAAGGCATATCAAGGATGCAAGATCGGAATCGTAGCACAAGAGTTTGTGGGGGAAGCTTGGATAGTCGGACCTCAGAGGGCGCCGTGAGTTGGTCCCTCGAGGTTTTAAGAGCTTATTCTTGGTACAAGTATGATATTTTGTAGGGTTTACAAATTTTTAATCGAAAAGATTTTTTTTTAGCTATAAAAATTTTTAATTTATGATGTTGTGTTCCAGTATGAGTATGAATGAGGTTTAATCGGATGGGTTTCTGATGGGTATATCAATTTTAAATAGGATGGATTGAGATTTTATGGTTGATTTCATAATTGGATTAAGGACGGGCCGGGACAGTTAAACGGATTTGCATAAGAGTAGGGTAAACTTTGCGAGCACCCCTGCTCATTGCTATCCGTACCGGTGCTGAATGCGGAGCCTTCCGTCAAATGAGGCCACGAGGGCATTTCACGGAGGCCTAGGAGGCATCGCAATCGAAGCCCTGCGTTCCGACAAAAAGTTGCCCGGAGCAGTTCCTCTTATTGAAGCAATGGCAGTCTGGCATGATCTTAAAATGGCTATTCAGAATTTTCAGACTGACTATTGATTTTAGAGGGTGACTCTTCCACCGTGGTCTCTTGGATAAATAGTGACAATTTCTCTTCTCACCCGTCAATCCAGAAATCAGGTCCACTATAAGAACTCTGCAACACTTCCACTGCAATCACACTAACAGGTAAGAAAATCTGGTGGCAGATGGTTCGAAAAAAGGAGGCTTCTTCTAGATTGTCTGCTGATATGTGTCTGCTGATATGTGTCTGCTGATATGTGTTGCCTGCTGATATGTGTCTGCAACTTCTTCTAGACATCCATGATTCTTTGACTCTCTCACCAAAGAAAAACAAAAAGGCCAGCCGACGGACTGGGTCACATTGCATACATGGAAATTTATATTAGACCTGCCAAGCCAAATGACCGATCAGGTCGAATTGGGCTGGCACATGATTGAAGTCCAATTTAAGACTTTGAGCTAGAAAGAAGAAGGAGAAGAAGATGCATTGCTTGTTATTTATTTATAGAAAAAATAGTAATGATATGAATAACCAATAGAAAGCGTTTAAAGTTTGGCATTTTTAGATCCACATGGTACATAGATGGTGGTCTCCTAGGTAAAGAGTAGGTGGCAGTCTCCTAGGTCGCCCCATCCCGTAGAAAAATTTGTAGCTCACATCTCGTTCAATATGGCCATCGTGCGCTCATCGATGTGTGGTATTCAACATTTTATATCGGGCAATATAAATGAACATAGGTTGCTCGTTATATTAGCAAGATTTTTCAATTGGTCTTTTACGATCTCTGATGAGATTTTGATTAATAAATTTTAAAAATAGTGCTTAAAAAGTTGTTAATCTTAATTTTTCAAAACCACCTCCGATTTTGGAAAATCGTATTCTTTCCAAATTCTTTCCACCTTGGATTTAGGTAAAGTTGAAATATGGGCCCAAAGTACTTGGACGCCTGATGGGCCGGGTTTCAGCAATAGATGTAATGGGTTTGGGTTGGCCTCCAACCTGAAATGAAGGGTCAAATCACTTTTGAGCCTTCATCTACCCAGCCCTCTTCCTGCTCCACACCATCTGCGCCCCGTCATCCATTAAAATGCCGCCATGCATTGACCTCAGCCCTTTAAATTCGTACCCTTCGTCTCCAGTCTCATGTGCTCTAATCTTCACATAGAATGTGGCAGCTGAAGTTATTGTGCTTTTCCTTTAACACTTGGAATCGAACACACCATGCTCCATCCTGCACCCTGATCTCCATTCTCCCATCCTTATTTGCTTGACCTCCACCACCCTTTCCAATCCTTAGCAGCACAACCCATCAATGATGTTCTCCTCTCTACCCTCACCGCGTTTTATCCTGTCATCAATCCACCTCCTTCGCTCTTTGCCTCGCCAAGGTCACTCCTGAGTTGACTTTGCCATACGTCATGTGAGGCCCATTTCAACATCGGATTAAGCTTGGGCTTGCGCTGGGTTCCGGAAAATCTTGCTTTAATTCTACAATATCCCCAGCCGAGGGATGGCTCAGCTAAACCAAACCTGTTTCCAGCTAGCCTTGTATCATGGCTTTAGCACCAAGACTATGGATACTTTAGTTTTGAAAAGGCTTGTGTCTTGGCTACGTTATAGTCTTTTATGCTGCAGCTTGTGTATATGAATTTATCATGTCAAACACCCACTTTTTTTATCTATCCTACTCGCGATACGCAGCCACTCTATTGTAGTTTGTCTACAATGCTCTAATAGAAAAAGGCAAAAGCCACCGTCTTCTTCTATTTGTTTCTTTGTTTTTTTTTTTTTTTTTTTGTTCAAAGAAGAATATTAATGACAACCTAGGCGTCGTCATCCGCATGCATAAACTGGCGGCACCTTTGTGAACCTCGATGTGGACAATCACTTGAGTTCTAAACTTCTACGAGGCCTTTTGTAGTAAGTTCGGATATCGTCCGGTTCGTACCTAGGCGGACGAAGACATACCGTTTTTTGATGGAAAAGAAGGCAGCGACTGCCGCCAGAACTTGTATGGATAAATGGAGAATTTACAGAGGGAGATAAGAGAGGGAGCTGAGAAGAAGACATACCGTTGTTGGTATTAGTCTGGCGCATTCCTCCGGTCAGCACCATCGTCACAATCGCCCAGTGGTTCATCAAATCAGGCCAAGGCATTTGACCCCACTAAGCATATCACTAAGATCTCCTTTTCTTTTTTTTTTTTGGATGAAATCACTAAAATCTCCCTGACTACACACACACACAATATATATATATATATATAGAGAGAGAGAGAGAGGGAGAGAGAGATGACACACACATTGATATATATGTATAGAGAGAGAGAGAGAGCGCCCGCGGGGGTGGAGGGGCGGGCATTTGACTTAGTGCGTTTGACTCCAAGCACTTGCAAGGATGGATCTTTCAAAATGAAAATTGTTTGAAGATAATCTACAGTGCGTGAAGCGTCCGGCAACAAAAAAAATATGCACTTTGAAATCTTTTACCCATTTACTAAATCAATAAAAATGAACAATTTTTATGATATAATATTATGTCTTTATTTGATCTATAGTTTTTTTTTTTTTTTTGGGTAAAATTTGATCTATAGTTTAAAAGTGTCCAAAACATCTTGGATTTGATCTGCATGTGCTTTAAAGTATTTAGATCATGATCAGTGATTTATATTTACAAATTTTATGGTATATAATAAAATTTAACTCACTAGCAATATTGGTGTTGTTTATTTTATACTTGATATTTAGGCAAGAGACTTTTAAAATAAAGGGATTTTTGCATATATACCCTTCGAACATCCAAATTTACGTGGATATCCTTTCAAAATTGATATTTGCATGTATATCTTTATAATATACTTGATTTGCATATATACCCTTCTTTTTCTTTATTTTTTGTATATATATCCACGTCATTTAACGCCGTTAAAAAATTATATGTTTAAAATTTAAATAACTGAAATACCCTTATGGGTATATATGCAAAAAAAAAATTATAAGGATATATATGCAATTAGCAATTTACGAGGATATACAAATAAATATTAATTTTAAAAGAGTAGTCATACAAATTTTGACGTTTAGGAGGATATACAGGCAAAAATTTTAATTTAATTTTTTTCTTTTGTATGTTATTTTAACGAGATGGAAAGAATTTAAATACATTAATTAATGTCATAGCAAGGATGATTCAAGTACATTAAGTTTTATCTATTGCTTATTTGTTGGATATAATTTTTATTTTTATTTTTATATCATATTAATTTTTATTTCATATATGATTTATCATGAATAGTTGCTTATTCTATATCCAGACTTATTAAAATAACAATAGATGAACTATTGCTTATCATATTGAGCGTCCAGCTACATTAGAGACTGATATCTCAGCTAGTACTATTGAGAATAATGACAATAGATGAACAAAATTTTTAAACAAGTGAACTGTCCCTACTATAAATACCAAAAAAGAAGCAATAGATAAAAATTAATGTACTTGAATCACCTTTACTAGGACATTAATTAATATATTTAAATTTTTTTCATCTCGTTAAAATAACATACAATAGAAAAAATTAAATTAAAAAATTTTACCTGTATACCCTCCTAAATATCAAAATTTGTATGAATATCCTTTCAAAATTAATATTTATTTGTATACCCTCGTAACTTGCTAATTGCATATATACCCTTATAATTTTTTTTTGCATATATACCCATAAGGGCATTTTAGTCATTTAAATTTTAAACCGTTAATTTTTTAACGATGTTAGATGACATGGGTATATATACAAAAAATAGAGAAAAAGAAGGGTATACATGCAAATCAAGTATTTTATAAGGATATACATGCAAATATCAATTTTGAAAGGATATCCACGCAAATTTGGATGTTTAGAAGAGTATACATTCAAAAATTCTTAAAATAAATATTTAGTCTCAAGGTATTTTATATGCCATCGATCATAATCAATAATATCGATTTTTATTTTGTGATATGCGCATCATCGATATCCGCTAAGAAGCATTTGAAGCTAAATGTATTTGAGTGCATCATAGCATAAATCTCTCTCCCTCTGTATATAGAGATGTCTTCACATCCATTACAAAATTATATGATATAAATTGCATATTAAAAATTTAAAATGTTGGATGTAACTTATGAGATCTTAAATTCCCATATACTCAAAGTCAAATGTCTTAAAGAATTTTTTATTTTATGCATCAAGTTGTCCATGATATAAAGTTCTTACAAATAATGCGGTATGTTGATTTTGTGATGATTTGATGCATAGGTTAGGATATTACAAATCTAATGGTTTAGATTTTTAATTCATGACCATGAGCGTTAAATTCATTGATGGATGCAAACACATTTCCTTTCTATGTATATTATAACTACACAACCATATATATCTATAGGCACACACTTACGAGTATTTACGTCCAAATGCCTAGAAGTGCAGGACAAGCCCAAAATCCCGTGAAGTCTAATCTATTACTTTTTATGTGAGGTATTAAAAATAATATATATAAATTCTATTTTTCTATCTAATTCATAATATTTTGGTTTCACCCAAGCTTCTTCTATGTTTTGTCCTCCTCTTTACCTTGCTCCCCAAATTCATTCCCTATTGGTTGCTCCACCAATCAGCAGCGACCGAGTGAAGATAATACAATGGGAAGCTAACAATATAACCGATGAAGAACTTCCAACCCTCGATCCGGCTGGCGCTCTCTCTCTCCCCCTCCCCCGCACCCTCCTCAAAAGAAAAAAAAAAAAAAGAAAAAAAAGAGGAAGGGCCAAAAAAAAAAGGAAAAATCAAAGAGTTGAAAACAGAGAATAATGTAATGCATTGGATCCATCAGCTGCGTAGAATGCCAAGGCGCTGCAGCCGATCCTCCGCGTTCCAATATACGAGTTGGAAAGGGCTTCTAATCGAATCCCCGCGTTACTTTCACCTTCAAGGGTCGTCCGAACCTCGGCTTTGAAGGCCAACCATGGAACTCAACGCCCTTTTGCACATCTGGCGAAGCAACGACATGACATCTGGTCGACGACAAGGCCCAAGGGCATAGAGATTCTTGTGGGGACCAATTCGATACGGTTCGCCGCGTGCAATCTTTAACCAGGAATCTAGGTCCCCAAAGGCCGGCCTAAATGACAAGATAACCCCTTTGTTATGGCGTTGACTTACCGTGGATTACCATCAAATCTACCACCCATGATTTAATTACCGCACATCAAAATCCAATGTCCACGAGCCATTCACAAATGACGGACCGCTCCAGCCTTACATGGCACAGGTGAGGGCATTTTTAGTCACAAGCAAACATTTCTTTCGCACAGCTATGGTATACATTAAATGATTAAGTTCAATAAATTTTTTTTTTAAAAAAAAAACAATATACGGCTTCTCTGGCTGTGGATGTTTTATTTTCTTAGTCAAATATGCTGGTACAAGCCTATCGATAAACACACCCACCTCTTTTCAAACTGCTGATAAACTTCTCGGAAAACTTAATGCTTTTTGTTTGGTATTCTTTCATTGCTTAAAGTCTATCGAAACAAGCTATATTGTTATTTGGGTATCACTAAAGATATTTCTACATGGATTTGCCATTCTAACCAATTTTATTTTTTTATCTATGGACAAGGAATCCAAAATGGCAATACCATCCAGAATAGCATAGAAATTTCAGTTACATATAGAATTTTCTCCCACAAGAGTTTAGTGGAATTCATATTGTTATTGTATTATGGTGTTCAGTAATTCGTCCATGTCCGCTTAATATCAATTCTTCTATTGCATGCCAGTGTCCTCAGGTAACAAGCGTATGCCTGCTGCCCGTTACGTATATGAAAAAGAAACATTTGCTCCATTGTGAAACATCTTGCTCTCTGCAGTAAAATAGGATGGCTTCATGCCTCCCTTTTTACTCAAAAAAGATTCCTTAATTTTATAATGCAGGACCTTCATGATTCACTGATTCCACTTGCCTTGGATATGCGGAGGATTCCAAAGCAAGGCAAACTCTCTCTTTCTCTCTCAGCATTTAATATTAAACATGACTTCCCGCACTGGCTCCATGGCTTTTCACAACGGCGGGGAGAGATCCATAAAGTCAATGCCCCCCATCCACTTCTCCCCTCCCTCCTGAACTTGCTCTTTGTTTTCTCCCTTCCTCCTACCACACACAAAGAGTTCTCTATCGGACGCGGCACTTGATAATTCTCCAACAACTCCCCTCTAAAACCCTCGTCCTATACAGCAATGCTATATAGATAGCAGAGGAGACAATCTTTCCGAATCCTCTTCTTCCATTGAACTCGTACTCTTTTAATTTCTCAGGTATCTTCCCTTCTTTTTCACTACTTGACTCGAATTCACCTCTACTTCATCTCTTAATCTTTGCCTATTCTGATCTCGCTCACCACTTGAACCAAAACAAGAGAAGTAGAAGAAGGAAAAAGGAAAGAAGACATGGAGGAACAAAAGAAACCATCGTCCCTTCAAATCGAATCGGTGGTGGCTTCCGACACCAAGCGCTTCAAGGTGCCGGTCGACTCGGAGCACAAGGCGATGGTATTCTGGATCTTCTCCTTTGCAGCCCCACATATGCGTGCCTTCCACCTCTCTTGGTTCTCCTTCTTCTGCTGCTTCGTGTCGACGTTCGCGGCGCCGCCGCTCCTTCCGGTGATCCGCGACAACCTCGGTCTCACCAGGACCGACATCGGCAATGCCGGCATCGCCTCCGTGTCCGGCGCCGTCTTCGCCCGGCTCGCCATGGGCACCGCCTGCGACCTCGTCGGTCCCCGTCTCGCCTCCGCCTCCCTCATTTTCCTCACCACCCCCGCCGTCTATTGCACCTCCGTAATCAACTCTGCCTCCGCCTACTTGCTCGCTCGCTTCTTTACAGGCTTCTCCCTCGCCTCCTTCGTCTCCTGCCAATTCTGGATGAGCTCTATGTTCTCGGCTCCCAAGGTCGGAAGGGCCAACGGCGTCGCCGCCGGCTGGGGGAACCTCGGCGGAGGTGCCACCCAGCTCATCATGCCTCTCGTGTACGAGCTCATCCATAATGCGATTGGCAGCACCAAGTTCACCGCGTGGCGCATCGCCTTCTTCATCCCAGGGCTCATGCAGACTGCCGCCGGGATCGCGGTCCTGACCTTGGGCCAGGACTTGCCCGACGGCAACTACCAGAAGCTCGAAAAAGCTGGGGACAAGCACAAGGACAGCTTCTCTAAGGTTTTCCACCATGCGGTCACCAACTACAGGGCGTGGATCCTGGCATTGACATATGGGTATTGCTTCGGGGTGGAATTGACCATCGACAACATCATTGCCGAGTACTTCTACGACAGGTTCGATGTCAATCTCCGGAACGCAGGGATGATCGCCGCGAGCTTCGGGCTGGCGAACATTTTTTCGAGGCCGGCCGGGGGATTGTTCTCCGACCTCCTCTCCAGGAGGTTTGGAATGAGAGGGAGGCTGTGGGGCTTGTGGTTGGTGCAGAGCTTTGGTG
Source organism: Elaeis guineensis (assembly GCF_000442705.2). Lineage (NCBI taxonomy): Eukaryota > Viridiplantae > Streptophyta > Magnoliopsida > Arecales > Arecaceae > Elaeis > Elaeis guineensis. Next base: position 105,658,039 of record NC_025994.2, read on the forward strand.
GAGTTCTCTGCATCATACTGGGGCTCATGGACAACCTCGCTGCAGCCATCAGCGTCATGCTGCTCTTCTCAGTGTTCGTCCAGGCCGCTTGCGGACTCAGCTTCGGCATCGTCCCCTTCGTCTCCCGAAGGTATGCCACACCTTCCCCATCTCCATCTTCTGGGCTTGGACTATTTCACTGTTTGGTATCCTGAGCTGTTCTCTATGGGGACCGGAGGACATGCATCAGACTTCAACTAGATTTCTTAAACACAGAGTGTTCTTATACACAGTTCAACTACCAGATACAAATAGATCGATCAAAGCGAAGCACATAAAATCACATGCAGGTGTTAGATATTGATGGAATTCTCTGATCAAAAGATTTGGAGAAGAAGTACTTAACGTGGCTGCTCAAAATTCTAATAATCTCTGCTCATCACCAGTTTCCTACCTGTTTCGCAGGTCCCTGGGATTGATTTCTGGGATGACAGGAGGCGGTGGAAATGTTGGTGCAGTCTTAACGCAGCTTATATTCTTCAAAGGCTCCAGATACTCGACACAAAAAGGGATCGCTCTCATGGGTGTCATGACCCTGGCCTGCACCCTTCCGATCATGCTCATCTATTTCCCACAGTGGGGTGGAATGCTCGTAGGCCCGAGACCAAATGCCACAGAGGAAGATTACTACGCAGCTGAATGGAGTCAAAAGGAGAGAGACAGTGGCTGCCACTCAGCAAGCTTGAAATTCGCAGAGAATAGTGTGAGCGAAAGAGGAAAAAGAAGGGACCCTTCAACTACAGTCCCTGTGGATACAACACCTTCGCATGTTTGAGCTCTTCCTCCTGGCTCAAGAGTTTGACATTGGTAGCCAGCTCCATAGCCACACAAAAGACCTGTTGTGTGGGCTTCTATCCCTGTTATGCTGTCCATATTTTACATTTCAGCTAGTAGGTTGAGTTAGTCGAGAGAGTCAGTTGTCTCAAGAGAGTCTCATTTAATATCCCATTGCCACTGCTATAGTGTGTGTGTGCTTCACATATTGGCCCAGCCAATACCATGCTCTCTCCTTCTGTGCTTGTGTTTCTACAAGTTCCTTAATTTGGTGTAAAATATAAAGCAGAATATATTTGAGTCCTATTGTTTCTTTCATCTCTCACTATGATCCTGTTTCTCGAGCTTTCTGGTCTTGATGAGTTCTTTGCATCACATCAGGATAGAAAGGCACCTGAACTCATTAGCAAAAGGAGGCAAAGGCTGAAAGGTATGTCAGTGTTCAGATATAGAACTCTTCTAGCGGAAGATCCTTGAACATGCACCTGGATGACCTGCTTAGAAGATTAAGCAGCATCCTGAAAGTGACATACCTTCAGCTGTATCGACTACAAGGAAGGCTGTATAACAAAACAACTGAAGTATAACTTTGATCATTAAACAGTTCAGGAAGCATCATGATTAAGTCATAGATGATGAAGCCATTCCTATAGGAAAATAACAGTGCCAAGCAAATGGCCATACAATAACAATTATCAATTACGGTACCTAGTGTGGTGGTCAACAACAGACATTTCTACCAAGTTCTCCTTTTGTATTTCCTATCGGCATTTGATCTAACAGATTGAGGGGAAAAAAATTGTTTATAAAACAGATGCTTTGCGGTCATTTCTGGCTGAAGATTGATGTTTCCCATGTTTTGATAAACAAAAGTTAACATTCTATAAATTACAATGGCATAATATAGTGCACAGATAGTAAATTCCAATGTTTTCTGCTTCTATTTTTAGGTTTTTACTTGGTTCAATTTATATAAATAGTAGCAGCAGAAGGGGAGAAAAATGGCCCTCAAATTCGGTTTCTAGACTGAAAAAGGAGAAATTGATGATTTTTCTAAATGAAGCAAATGTAATTTCTTTTGCCTAAAAAAAAAAAAATCACATTTAAATTTTTCACAGGGATGGTGATGTCATATTGCATCCAGACTAACTTGCATGTTTTTATTCACCAGAACTGAATGATGTAACTGCAAGTGCAAACAGATTTATAATTCAGAACAGCTTATGAAGATTTAAAGCAGAGACAACATGAAACCTGGTAATGGATAATACAGACATTCAGCTCCAGCATCTAGATATTTTAAAGATTGTATCTTTTTGAATCACTATGGAAGTGATGATGTCCACAGCAACCAGACCGGTGAAGTTAGATCTTCCAAAACTTTAGGTAGGTTTGAAAGTATCACATTATCTATAGAGCTCTGTATAAAAATTACAACATTTAGAAGGACGTTACATGTTATTTAAAACAAGAGAGAAGCATCAAAATACAAACATTTTGGTCTTCACTTTGCACAAAGATATACTTAACAGAGTGCATTCATAATCTTATTTATCTAGACGTCACATACTATTCCTGCTTTCTATTCCTTAGAAGCTCATAGTTTTCATAATAATGCAATTAAAATTTTACTGCTTCCTAAGAAAGAATCTGGCTCCTAGTTAGCCATGATTAACTTCAAAATCCTTTTGAAATCTTTGAGAAGATCATATTCCTTCTAGCCACTTGGAGTATCCCCAACCAGCAAAATTATACTGACCAACATAGGGATCATGTTTCTCAATAGTCAACTGTTGATGAAATGATTGGAGAGCATGGATAAACCATGAATTATGATATTTTAGGGGGAAAATCCAAATATCTGAGTCCATCGAGATACCAAATCCTGTGAAACTATACAAGAGGATCACATAACTAGTTAAGAGAACTCAAGACACCTAACCATGTTGAAGCTTTACAAGATAGAATAGGTCTTGTTGGTGATTGTGTTCTAAAGCATAGTTGTTTTGGTGGACTTCACCATTTGTGGTAGTCGTACAATATTTACAGTCCACTGTTGGTGTGGAGAAGCTGTGACTAGTGGAGATTCCATGCATGGAGAATAGCACTTCTAGCTCCATTTTGCATAGAACTCTCTTGAATACTATTGGAATATTTTCAAGATGGATTTCCAGTTTATTCAAATTAGCAATGAATCGAGTTATTTGATATGTTCTAGCAAAACTTGAATCGATGAACTGATAGTACATACAAACTAGAATTTTCCCATTTTCCAAATCTTAACAAAACTACCAAACTAGTAGTTCACAAAGCAGACGTGAGAACCTCAAACGGGTTATGATACTTTTTGTTAGAAAAAGGATTTGGTATTTTATTTAGAAATGTTGATACAACAAAAAATAATCCTAGTATCCTCTCATAGTCATCTTGGCCTTAATACAGATTCTATCTCCTACTTAACTGTGAGCATTTCTTTATTTCTTAATGCTTGCTTGGAAGTGAACCTTATGCTGTCCAACATTTTGGACGTTCTCAGGGAGGAAATATACAGTAGCTCTATCTAACATTTACCATGCGGTACCGGGTGTATCGTACCATACTAGTAAGTATTAGATTATGGTACAGAGGCTTGATATCGTACTGTATCGACACATGATACAGTTGCTTTCTCAGCTCCAGCAGCATACCATGTGTTGCTATGGAAGTGAACCATGCCAATAAGCTGCCAACGCGGTGCTGGGTACGCTGCCATTTGAATGGACCATCCTTTTTCTTTTTAAGAGAAGGATGTGCAAGCTCATCAAATTCATTTCACTAAGATCATGAAATGAGAGGTGCAGCTCACAATCTAAGCATCAAAAGAAAGATTTCAGAAGAGTTACTGCTCACCATGAAGTATCTTTGGTGACACAGAGGCGCAAAGATGATCATCATTTTCTTTTATACTTTTGTTTTAAGCATGGGAAGAGTAAGATCAACTGTAAGTCAACAACTTTTTAAGAAATCTGCTGTTCGTCCAACTCCTAGACTAGCTAAAATAGTTGTTCCTGCTTTTTTTTACCTCAAAAAGAAGTGCCATGGGTAACTGATCAAGGAATTTGTTGGGTATAAAATAACCCCAGCTGAAGTTCGTAAGAGGCCGACCCTCCCAGGGCTCTTCCGGCTTCCGACCTTGTGCGGCGCCTATCTGAACTTTTCCGGCTGTCCGAGCTTCCACAATACCGTCCGGATTCCTCCAGCAGTCGACCTTCCACAGTGTCCTCCAGATTTCTCCAATAGACGAACTCCTATCGTGCCATCCGGACTTCTCCAATAACGAGCTCCTCCATTCTTCTACCGGACTACTCCAAATGCTTTCTGGGTTTCACTATCAGCCGATTTTCTACAGTGATCGATTACTCTCCGAATCTCTTCTAGACTTCTTTCAACCATGATCGACTTTACTCCGAACTTCTTTCGGACTTCGTCAATGACCGAGCTTCTCCAGCAGCAGGACTTCTACAGTAATCAGACTCCATCCGAGTTTCTACGGTGGTCGACCGCCTTCCGAATTTTATCTGAGCTTCTACAGCAAGCGACTTTCATCCGAGCTTCTACTGTAAGCGAATTCTATCCGAGCTTCTACTGTAAGCGAATTCCTTCCGAACTTCTATGACAGACGAACTTCAACCGAGCTTCTACAATAAGCGGTCTCCATCCGGACTTCTGCAAGAATCGAACTCCGTCTGAACTTCTATAGCGGATGGATTCCAGACGAACTTCTACGACGGACGGGCTCCAGCAGCCGGATTTCTACAATGACCGACCGTCTCCAGTGTCTTCCATACCTCTCTACCCATCAACCTTCAATAGCGCCAGCCGGACTTCAACAGCGCCAACCGGACTTCAACAGGATCCTCCAAACTCTTCCAGCGGACGAACTTCCGCAACGCCTTCCGGACTCTTCTATCGGCCGACCTTCAGTCAGATTCCTCGTGCAACCGGACCTCTCCAGCAGACAGCCCTCAGACAAGCTTCTACGTCATACAAATTTCAGACGGACTTCTCCAGCAATCGAACTCCTGCCGGACTTCTCCAATAGGCAGTTCCTGTCCGAGCTTCTACAGCAAATGACTTCCGTCTGCAGCACCAACAGCATCCAACCACAGTTAACCCGTCAGCAATCTCAGAAACATCCAAGCTTCTCTTAGATTGCTGAGATGGAGAGCTATTCCGCTCCACTAGATGTCCCAACCGAGCTTCAGCCGTCCGGCCCGAACTCTCTGGCAAGTCGCGACAACGAACATCACTCCACTCTCTGTAACAAACCCCACGTCGCCCCGCCACTCTCCGGCAAGTCGCGACAATGGACACCACTCCACTCTCTGTAACAGACTCCATGTGGTCCCACTACTCCACTCTCCGTAGTAAACTCCACGTGGCCCTGAACGGCCCACTACCAGGTAGTTACGGACGTCACTGTCAAGCGGTTACGCTCTTCCGTCTATAAAAGAGACTCCCAGATACGTTCTCCTCTAAGCTTTAAACTCTATCTCAAAACTCTGCTAAAATTTCATTCGAGTACTCCATTTCTGTTGAGGCAGAGTACTAACTTGAGCGTCGGAGGATCTTGCCGGAGCACGTCCAACTCCGGTTTAGACTTCTCTTGCAGGTCCCGACGGCGGCCGCGATCTCCTCGACTCTAGCTTCTCCGGCATCGACGAAATTCTGCACCAATAGAATTCATGATACACTAAATAGAATCTTGCTCTGGCACGATGCTATGGATCTAAGCCGACGACAGCAACAAGAAATCCGAAAGTTTGGTGGGAACCTGATGGCACAAATATGAAAGAGGAAAATAAAGACAAGAAAAATAAATATTAGAATAAAGGGAAGAAGTGAAGGAAATAGCAGAGAAAAAGAAAGGGCAAAAGAAAGACATACATTAGCGTACAAGCTCGTGCAGACCCTTTCACTCACTGCAACATTAGGGTCTCCACATTAAGCGTACAAAATGACAAAATGCCCGAAAGCAAGAGGGCAGCCATTCGTATGGCTGTTACGACTATATTGACTCCAGAATTGGCTCGAAAGTATAAAATTGAAAAGACAAGCCCAATAATTTGTTCACACTCACGGTGAGTCTACTACAGTAAGAAAGTGGTTTAGTGATCTTTTTTATCGACGCTTTTGAAAAGCATCGACAGATTGTGCTGACCTACCGACGCTTTTAAAAAGCGTCATCTTTTAACGACGCTTAAAAGTATCGTAAAATTTGAGCATTGTCAACGCCGACGTTTTTAGCAAAAGCGTCGTTAAATAAAGTAAATGCCGACGCTTTTTTACGTCATTATGTAACGACGCTAAAAAGCGTCGTTAGGTTCGTTTAATACCCCCAATCTCCTGTGCCCTAATCTATCTACCGCCGTCCCTTTCCACCCATTCCTCTGCCGACCTCCATCTCCACCGCCGGCACCGCGCCCGCCATCCACGCCGCACCCGCCGTCTACGCCGCACCGCCGTCCGCCGCTCCCCTCTGCTGCCGCATCCGTCGACGCTGCACCCGTGTGGTCCAAGCCGTACGCCGTCCGCCCTCCTGGAAGCAGCCTCCCCACCGGCCCTCCTCCCCTCCCCCCTCCCGGCGATCGTTGGTTGGTTTCAATTTCCAACTGTTTTGATAGGTTGCCTGTTTCTTTTGATCTAATCATGCGAATGACTCTTTTTATAATGGCTTAGATGTGCAATTTTAGATTTGCTTCGTGTTTTTCTCTCTGCAAGTATGTTCTCTATCTGATTGAGTTACTTGTACACAGCATTGATCTGTATTCTGAGTTTGACTGGTAGTTGTTTGTGGCTCAAAAATTTTATGATAAGTTGGAATCTGGAATTTTACTTTGATAAAATTTGGATGTATGTGCCGTAAATTATATACTCTGCTGTCATTTGCTTATGTCGTAAAAGAAAGATCGAACGGGCTTCCAAATTCTTCTTTTCTGGCAGAGTTGTTCGCCGTATGTCAGAGAAAGAAAGGTGAGAAAACTTTGATCAATCTTTGATTCTGTTCAGTTTTCCAAACTATATTTCTTGCGATCAATCTTGTGGGTTTTGGCTATCATTTTGTTGGTGTTTTCGCCTGTATTTTTGGCTTCTTGAAGATCAGTGGCTTCGGTTTTCCATGAAACTTGTTCGATCACTAGTTGTGCATCCATGTGATGGATCACTGTATAATTGTTTGAGGAAAAATATTGGATTTGTGGCAGAAATCCATAAAGGGGGAAAAAAATAAATTTGCTTATCATGAAACAAGTGGAGAGAGGTTCTCATAGTTTTGGATTTTGATCAGCGGAGTGGAACGGAACGTTCTTATAGATAGTCATCAAGTTCAGATGAACTTCAACGGTCAGTATTTTGTGTTTTTGAAGAGGAGAGAAAAAAGCAAAGGGAAAAGAAATTGTAGAGGTGGATGAGGGGTTTCACTTTGAACTATTGAGATTGGTTATAGTTTCACTTGGAACTATTGAGATTGGTTATAGTCAACTCTTGCTAGAAATGTTTCATTTGGGAGTAGAGGAAATGGAGGAGAAGGATCTTAGTGATTAAAATTAAAAATAAATTTGGTAGAATGGGCTTAATTTTACTCGGCCAGTGATGGGTAAGCCTCAAGATCTCACCCATGACTCGATTTATTATTTGCTTTTGAGTCTCCATGCAAGTGCATGTTTTTAATACCTACTTTACTACTTTATTATAATTTAATCTTTTTTTCAGATGAGAAAAAGAAATAATACTGATATATTATGTTACACTTGACCAATTGCAAATGCTTTAAAATCCATCATCTAATACTAAGATTGAAATATGATGAGATATTGGTATATTTATATTTATTTGATGAATATGACTATAAATATTAGTCATATGTAAAAATTCATATCCATATCTGTTTTAAATAGATTTGGATATAACTCGGATACTAAAATTATGGATATAAATATATATATATATATATATATATATAAATTATAGTTAAATTTCATGATTATATAATTAAAGATATTATTAAATATATAATAAATCAAATTAATAATTAGATTAATATAATAATTTTATATAAAAAATTATAAATATTATATAAAATTAAATAGAATAATAAATATAAATTGCATATCCTGATGTACATCAGATAAACAGTAATAGTCAAACTCAGAATTTTATGATAAGTTAGAATTTTATATAAAAAATTATAAATATTATATAAAATTAAATAGAATAATAAATATAAGTTGCATATCTTGATCACATTGCTGTTTCATAATTACCTGATAAACAGGGTCAAATCCACCCTCTCCAATTTTACTTTCAATTAAGAAGTTGTTTGTGGCAGGCAATATGATCTCAAGATCAAAGAAAGGAAGATCTGGTTCTTTGCTAGCACTTATTTCATCATCTGTACAATATTCTTCTGCTAGGTAGGCAGCTGTTCCACGCTGTTCATTTTGAAAAAAAAAAATTACTTAGCATGGATTTTAATTTTAAAATCCATGCTAAGTAGATTTTCATGGATGTTTTTGTGATGATTGTGAATTTCATGCCAGGCAATGTTAATTATGAATTAATTTTAAAAAAAATTACATTGCATAGAATTATAGACCCATCTTTTGATTAATGTACATATTCTATTATATCCGTATATTTATTTATTTTTGTACGGATAAAAGAATTATGTACATTGATCAATTGATTATCTAGTATGGACAGTTTGAAAAATGTGAGTAATTCTATAGGTCATTACCATAATCAAATGGTATGCTGAGGGTTTGAAAAAAATTTCGAATGGTATTTTTCTTTTGTTCTTCCTATACGGAAGAACTAAGGAGAAATACTGCCGAAATTTTTTTCGGCTCTTGTTGCATATCATTTGATTTCTGTAATTGACCTATAGAATTAATATATTTTCTGAATGGGATAGGACTTTCTTTACCTATTAGTTGATGATAGCAAATATTTACTATGTAAACTTTATCTAGCTGTTATTTTTTTGGATTTTATGAAATGACTGATATTTTTTACTCATAGCATTAATATAGATTGTATAATTTTTTTTATTTTTAGATAAATTGCAAGTTCGATCATTTTTATCCTACAATGGATAAAAGTTGGATAAATAAACCAAGAAATAATAAAGAATATTTAGATGGAGTTCATGACTTCATTAAATTTGGTATGGAGAAAAGTAGTTTGAATGGAAAGATTTTATGTCCATGTCAGAAATGTGTAAATAGTTCTTCTTTAGATCCATAAATTGTTGAAGAATATTTGGTATGGAATGATTTTTTAAGAGGTTATACCGACTGAATTTTTCATGGAGAATCTATGTTCCCATCATCATGTAACCAACCCCTGACTCATTTTGGATCCACTAGCCTACAAGACAATTCTGCAAGAGATGATGATATAAGGGGTTTGATCATAGATGCTTTTGGACTCGGTGTTCAAAATTTAGGAGAATCCAATAGTATACAAGAAACAGTTGGGATGTTTGATGGATGTACGCATACGAAACGTATGCATATTGAGGAGCCTATACATACATCTAATGATGAGACAGCTTGTTATCACACTTTAATGAAAGATGCAGATGAAGAGTTATATCCGGATTGTACGAAATTTTTTAAGATTTCTTTTCTTGTATATTTATTTCATTTAAAATATTTGAATGGATGGTCTGGAAAGAGTTTTACCATGCTGCTCAAGTTATTAAAGGATGTATTTCCAGAAAGCACTCGTTTACCACCATCGTATTATGAAGTCAAGAAAGTAGTAAAGAAATTGATCTTGAATACGAAAAGATTCATAGTTGTCTGAAAGATTGTATGTTATATCGGAGTGAAAATGCTAATCAAGAGTCATGCAATGTATGTGGATCTTCAAGATGGATAACACAAAAAGAAGATCGAGATGATGTACTGAATGAATTGGATGCAACGCAGAGGAAAAAGAAACCGACCAAGATATTGCGTTACTTTCCTCTTATACCTAGATTGAAAAGGATTTATGCATCATCAAAAACAGCTTCATCAATGAGATGGCATGATGAAGGACGTACAAAGGATGGAATGTTGAGACATCCAGCATATAGTCTTCAATGAAAAGTATTTGATGATAGGCATCCTGATTTTGCCTCTGATGTTCGTAGTGTTAGGTTTGGCTTAGCTTTAGATGGCTTCAATCCATTTCGGACCCTGAGTTCTACCTACAGCACTTGGCCAGTCATTTTGATACCTTACAATTTACCACCGTGGATGTGCATGAAACAATCATCACTTATCTTGTCAATGGTTATTCCAAGAGATAAGGGTCCAGGCAATGATATTGATATTTTCCTACAGCCTTTAATAGAGGAATTAAAACAGTTGTGGGAGGGTGTTGATGCATTTGATGCTTCAAACGGCCAAACATTTAAACTACGGGCAGCTTTGTTATAGACTATTAATGATTTTCCAGCATATGCCAATTTATCTGGCTGGAGTACAAAGGGACGGGTCGCATGTCCTTATTGTGGATATTCAACACATTCAATTTGGTTAAAATATGGAGGTAAATTTTGTTACATGGGACATCGTCGATGGTTGGAAGCAAATCATCCGTTTCGATTTTAGAAAGATTTGTTTGATGGTACTATGAAATTGGGATGTGCCCCTATTCCATCTTCTAGAACTGATGTTCATAGATAAATGAATGGTATCAATTACAGCTATGGTAAGCACTCAAAGTCCTCTCAAAAAAGAGGAAGGGATGATGTTGAAAGCTCAATGCACGAAGGGTTACCAGAGGAAGTTAGTATCAGTACTATAGATGCAGAGGTGTTTCAAGATCCAGACAATTATTTCGAGGATGAAAATGAGGAAGACACACAGATAGCATCTACACAACAGCCCAGTAAATATTTATGAAAAAAATGAAGTATCTTTTTTGACTTACCTTATTAGAAACATAATCTTATTCGGCACAATCTTGATGTCATGCATATAGAGAAGAATGTTTGTGATAATTTACTTGGAACATTTTTAAACATTGATGGAAAGAGTAAAGATAACATGAAGGCGCGTCTTGATTTAAAAGAAATGGGTATCCGACAGAAACTTTATCCTAAAATACTTGCTAATGATAGAATGTATGTGTCTCCTGCATGTTACACAATGTCTGCTCGAGAAAAGGATAATTTTTTGAGAGTTTTGAAAAGTATCAAAGTACCTGATGGATATGCATCAAATATTTCACGATGTGTGCATCTAAAGGATCGAAAACTTTCAAATCTTAAAAGTCATGATGGTCACATATTGATGTAAGATATTTTTTCAATAGCTTTAAGATCGTCATTGCCGAAACAAGTTGTTGCAATTGTACTTCGATTATCGTCATTCTTTAAGGCATTATGTTCAAAAGTTATTGATCCTCGGGAACTTGATCAGTTAGAATCCGATATTGTAATTACACTTTGCCAGATGAAAAAAAATTTTCCTCCTGGATTTTTTACTATTATGGTATATCTGCTCATTCACCTAGCTTCAGAAGTTAAAGTTGGTGGACCGGTACATTATAGATGGATGTATCCTATTAAGAGGTATTATTGCAAACCTTAAATCTTTTGATAATTTTATTAGAAACAACAGCATACTGATATTTTAATAAATATTTAATTCTTGAAAATATCTTGTGCGTCTTAAAGATTATGTGCGAAATAGAGCCTATCCCGAAGGCTCGATTGCTGAAGCATATATTGCGGATGAATGTTTGACATTTTGTTCAAGATATCTTCAAGGTGTAGAGACTATTTTTAGTCGACCTCAACGGCATAATGACTTTGTGGAGAATGCATAACTGTATAAGTTCTTAACTGCTGAAAAATTTTTGGGAAGAGCTGAAAGTATTGTACTTGATCAAAAATCTTTAGCATAAGCACATCGTTATGTGTTACTTCATAGTGACATAATATCTGACCATCGCAGGTTAGTATATTTAAGGCATGATATCAAGATTTAAATTTTATATTAGATATAATATTCTAAATGATATATTTATATTTTATGCAGTGAATTTTTAATTTATCAGAGACGAGCCAATCATAACATTCATCCTAATGCAAGGATTGAACAGTGATGGTTGATCGAGTTATTCCCTATGTGGCTTTCGAATCAGATGTGATTTATATTTAATTATGGGATACATTAATTTTTGATACATATTTAATATCAGATAACTCAACAGCATTTCGTCATATCATTTTTTTTTAGGTATCAAAGATGATGGAGACAAATAATTCAGATGAACTAATAGCTCTTGCTCGAGGACCTAACAAGATTGTGAATAGATATAACGGTTTCATAATTAATGGCTTTAAATTTCATACTAGAGAACGGAAGAAATTTAGAAAAACACAGAATAGCGGTGTTATGGTGGAAGCAGATGGAAAATTCTATTATGGTGCACTTAAAGATATCTATGAGTTGGATTATTATGAAAAATTTAAAGTAGTATTGTTTAGATGTGATTGGATAGACATAAACTCACCAAGGGGTTTGAAACAAGATGCAAATGGATTTACACTTGTAAATTTTTCAAAGTTGATACACACTGGTGTGTTATTGAAAGATGACTCATTCATTTTTTCATCTCAAGCTCGTCAAGTATTTTATGTACAAGACGCAAAAGATAAAAATTGGTTTACTGTCATCAAAACAAAACCTAGAGAATTATATGATATGGAAAACCAAGTGGAGGATGATGACGATGACACTTATACACAATGTATGCCCTACAATTTTGTGCCAGCTAATGATTTAAATGCTACGATGATGTTGGTTAGGACAGAATTTGAAAGAAATACTACTGCTTGATTGTTACTGGTAATAATTATTTATGATGTATATATTTTGTATTAATTATTATGTTATTTTACTCCATATATTAACTGATTCTACCTTTTATTTATATAAATGCTAGGTGACATCATGCGTCGCAGGAGACGATATGCTGATGTGCGGTTTCAGTTTTCACAGACAGAGGTTGGTACGTCTTCTTCAGCACAGCAGCCTGAGGTCAGTTCAGCTGCACAGCATTCTGAGCTCTGTCCTTCATCATCAGCACAGCACGATCCTCCTGTTCATCAGCCAGATGATGAGATACACGTGCAGGGTATATATTGTCTTTCATGTAATTTTATTTTTATTTTATTTTATGTATATTTATGATATAGTTATTTTTATATATTTTTTACAGACGGATCCGGGAGAGTACGCCCCAGACGCGGACCCACGGTAGTACGAGATGTGTGGCAGATGCGTGAGGGCGAGAGAATTGTTGTGGAGTGCAATCAGCTAGGTCAGCCAATTAAGAAAGCTGCTTGCTTATTGACTTCATTTTTGGGGACTGTTGCTCGGAGGCCTCAGCTATGTCCGTTGGGCTATGCAAAATGGAATGACATGCTTCCAACATACAAAGTTGAGCTCCTCCGAGTTATAGAGGTAATGAATTGATATTCATACTGTATATTAATTGTTAATCACTTATATAATTTATTTCATTTAACTTTTTTTTTTATAGAGCAAGTTTGTTCTCCCTCCATCCACTCATGATTTTGTAATGAAGCCTCTCAACCGCAAATGGAAAGAATATAGAGCACAATTGAAGAGGGACTATATGAGACAGGGTATGACAGAGGAGGAGGTTGCTAGGAATTGTCCTCCTGATGTACCCCCTCATCAGTGGATGAAGTTGGTTCATTATTGGTTCTCCGAGAGGGCACAGGTATATTATCTGCTCATTATCTTTTTTTTAAAATATTTTATAAAAATATTGATTTATATTATATATTATATATTATACATATAACAAGTTCTTTACTTTATTTTACAGACTTATTCTGCTATTGGTAGAGCTGCACGAGCAGCTCAGTCTGTTCCTCATACATCGGGGTCGAAGAGTTATGCACGATTCTGACAGGAGTTTGTATGTTCCTTAAACTTTCATAATTAACTTTTAATTTTTATGTTGAAATATTTATATAACTAATATCATTATGTATCATGGAACATGTCTGTATCATGATACTCATATATTTTTTTAAATTATTATAACTGTTTGTTTAAAATTGAAATTATTTGTGTAGGTGGATGAGCATGGGAGGGAACCCGGTAAAGTGAAGTTTTACCGGATGACTCATACTCATCAGGATGGTACTTTTGTTCGAGATAAGTCGAGAGATTTATATGTACGGCATTATTAATATTCTATTTTTTGTAATGATTTTAATTTAATTTTGTTTGCTATTAATGTATAACTCTTGTTTTCAAAATAAATACAGGAGAGGGCTATATCTCTCATTGCGGAGCATGACGACGAGTCTGCAGCATCTACGCAGCAGAGCCGTATCGAGGTCGAGGTGTTCACAGAATTGATGGGACCAGAGCGCTACGGCCGAGTGAGGGGTTATGGAGTAGGAGTCACCCCCACTCAGTTATCTGAGGTTAGTAGATATACGCAGCATGCTGCAGCAGATGCTCAGGATTCACGCATCCGCAGACTCGGGGTGGAGATACAGGAGATTAGACAGAGTCGTGCCACTGAGATGGAGGAGATGCGACAGAGCCGTGCCGAGATGCAGACCATGAGGGGACAGATTGATCGACTTACATCTTTATTAGAGATGTATGGCCTATCTCAGGTAAACACATATTATTAAATATATATTTTTGTATTAATTTAATGATCTATATATTTTTATTTATAGATATGCAAATTATGCTTTTGATATATTTCTTGTAGGCTCTTGGCACATCAGACACCCGTCGAGACAGCGGCACGTCACGTAGAGACAGCGACTACCATCCACCTGCAGATTGATATTATTTTATTTTTATTGTATTCTTATATTTATTTATATTACTCTTGATTGTAATGGACGATTAGTATTTTGTTTTTATTTATATAAAACAATGTCTTTTGGTTTGGTTAAATTTGCTATTGAAGTTTACTTTTGGTGTGAATGGTGGTGATTGTACAGGTTTATGTTTGAATAATTGATATAATTTTGTACAGGAATGTATGTATTTTTTTTTTGTATATAAAATCTGTATGTTTTTTTTTTCTGTTACAAAACTTAACGACGCTTATAAGCGTCGTTAATACACTGTTTAACGACGCTTATAAGCGTCGCTAATGACTTAACTGCCGACGCTTCGAAAAGCGTCTTGGTAGAGAGGAGGATGCGTTGTTTTTAACGACGCTAAAAAGCACCGTTAGAAGATATTTTTACGATGCTTTAAAGCATCGTGGAAAATTATTGCGACGCTTTTAAAAAGCGTCGGCACTTTTTGTCTCCACTCTTGCATAGACGACGCTTTCGCGACGCTTTTTGAAGCGTCGTAAAGCTTGTTAACGACGCTTATTAGCATTGTAAAATGCCTTTTATGGAGCGTCGTAAAATGCCTTTTTTAGCGTCGCCTTTCACCATTTTCACTGTAGTGGTCTATACTTTTTCTACTTAGTCCTTCAACACAGTTAAAAAAAAGAGGTCTGCATGTAAGTTGAAACAGAAAAGAGATAATCTATTGATAAGTAGACTTGGATTTCATATTGCACTCACTTATCTTCTTTTCTTTCATCGGCAGAATACTTATGGAGAATATTTGTAATACTAAGCTCAAGCATGAAAATGAAAAATAGAAGCAACGGAGACAAAGTAGGTATATGAAAGTGCAGCATCAGAAACAATGTGTAAGTACAAATAAAGCTAACTAAGAATTTTGGTTTGGACATTAGTTTGTTTCTCTTCAGTCTATTAATAAGGTTCATAATCAAGCTAAGATTACACAAACCAGGATCTGTGATAATCCTGTGAGAAGCAAAGTCCCCCAGTGCAATGCAAACTCCAACGGAGGCCCGGAGGTACAGAATGTGAGTGATAGTGCTAGGAAATACAGAGCTCTAATTTTACTCCATGCAAGATCTCTGTGAGTCAAAAAGGTGAGGCTGTATATAAATTTAGAAAATAATGGAGTCATTCTCTCAACATTTTCCACCAAAGACGGCATATGCTGTTGGTGGATTTCCACAACGCCAAAATCCTTGTCTAAGAGATGCCTCCTTCAAGTTCTTCAAGAGCATTGTAAGAGTTCAAAAAGTTCAAAAAAAAAAAAAGAGTTCGAGAAGTGACGTGATGCTAGTAGTTATCTTTGAAGTTCTCATCACCTTATTGACAACTTAAGAATAATACTGAAGGAATGCTTCAACGGCACTCCCTTCCAAGCTACGTGGCGCTGCTGGAAGATTGAAAGGCTGTTCCTCTTAGCTGGAAGTCTGCTACAGCTCCATTTTGCTGGAAATGTGGCTGCTGTGGTGGGGGAGCTGGGCCGCTACTTGGTGTGCAAAGTTGGGTGGAATGTGCAGCAGATTGACTTGAGGCTGGCTTACTTTGCTCGTCTGCCTTAGGATTCTTCATTTCATTCTCCTGGTGCGGCTGTTCCTTTCCCCATCTGTTAGTTTCTAGTTTAATCTTCTATGCTTTCTTATATTGTCCATGCATTAGCTGTTTTCCTGTTTGCTCTTCTCAGTTTTTTGTATCTCCCTGTACATCCTTTGTAAATATTGTTCTACTAAGTTTCTAATCAAATTTTGGGTGGCCTTCGCAGCCCTTTCAATCAAAATAAATAAATAAATAAATAAAAGAAAATTAAAACCCTATATGGTGACAGTCTTAAAGACAATCTATGTAGCTGCGGAGAATGCTCTTTCAATGCTGTCATTTTCACTGCCTCTAGAAGACCCAGCAAATTTAAGGTCCTGAAATATTCAAGAGAATCAAGATAGACCATGCTTACCTCATTAGTTAACTGCTAATAATATTAATCAAACTACTACTAGACAAATCTCTTTATCAATTTAGGTCCATATTAATTGATCTAGGTTGAAGTTTCTATGGTTATCAATTTGTTGTTAATTGTTATCTTTTGTGGGATGAATATATGAAAAGTCCGTTAACCTCCATATTCTTCAAACCAAAACTCTACATGATAGAAGTCTTAGTTCAGCTGTCCATGAATATTCACCTACAACCAAGGCAGCTCCAAAAGCCCATGAAAGTGTGCCAAGAAAGAAAGTGATATCTGCGTCACTTGGTATTCTCCAAAAAGATATGTGCGTCGGTTAGACACAAACTATAAACCAGATACAAAATGCCAAAATATGACCGTTTGACATACATACATTTGGTGGATGTTTTCTCAGGCTATCCATTATTAGAAACTCTGTCAATTTGATTTCATAAGAATCTAAACAAATAATAGGCTGCAAAGAACTTACATTAAGCATTCAATCATGGACAATAGATCAGAATCAAATTTATCGAATGGTACCTGCAAGGTAGCCGAGATATTTTTCAGAAAATAATTGCAGGCATCAAATTAAAAAACCAGCACCTTCAACCCCATAAAACAAAGTATTATATGACATATAAATTCAAGGCATCAAAATTGAGAGTCTACATTTGTTTCATTGCTCGAAATCCACCATGTGAGACTTCAACCCATGATGCTTTACGCATGTATGATCAGATAAGCAACAACATTCATAGTCAATGTTGTTACACCAAAAAGGAGACAACAACAAAATATGAATGTTGTTACATCAAAGGATAACATTCATAGCCAATGATAATATTTCCCATCTATTCAAGGTTGATATATGAATCTGACAACATCATTTGTACTCGTTCCAACAGAAGTCTTTTTTTTTTTTCTTTTGGTAACAAGGCACAGATACACTGCTGCATTAAGAAGATAATAGTAGCAGTTACAACATTTCTCAAACAGAACCAAAGACAACAAACTCACTAACCCATAAAAACAGAGAGAACTAAAGAGAATTCAAAAATATTGAAAACATAATCTTTGAAAAGCTTTTATCAAAAAAAAAAAAAAAAAAAAAAATCTTCTGAAAGACCGGCCCCCCTCCAGATACCAGATGAAATATTATTGGAGCTACGGCAATGGAAACCGCTTGGGGTGCTGCCAATAAGTGCAAGCCCATGAATATTCCAAGTTGTGGGGATTAACTGGAGGAGGATCAGAGGGAACTCACCTCTCCTGTATTGGAACAGAGGATTAAGAACTAAGACATCGGCTAGTTATACAATCTACCGCATTGACCCCATGGCTGGGTCCCGTGGTTACTCTCAACCTTATCCAGAGGAGAGTGAGTAAACTATTGATTAAATTTAAAACCACGACCAGAAGTTGCAGGAGGAATAAAACCACTGACATCTTGGCAAATTAGAAAGATGCAACCGCACAGGTTCCTTCATTTGAAGGAGATGCATTCGCCACTGAGGTGGCATTCCAGAACGGGCTTTTATTTCTAACGGCATGATCAGAATTCGAATCATTGACAGATACCGGACTGCAATTAAATATCAGGATGTGAATGGCTGTCGAACGAAGCATATCCTGACGGCTCGAAAATGACATTTGGTTCGTTGGCCCTCGATGGTACAAGAATGACGTACTTATCCGTTAAGCTTGCTCATATGGTGAGGAGGGAACCGTCTATTCATCCAAACTCGGCCTCAAATTAAATATTCTCTGATGAAGTTTGGAGCTCTATAGTCATGTTCAGAGAAGATAGATGCGTCGGATCATCTCCCTCTCACTCCCATTTTATTTTACCAAAAAAAAAAAAGATGCATTTTATTTTTCTGTATCATGATCATCCAAGCCTCAACCCATAACTTCGAAGGACCATACCAGCCCATTGAATGGGAAGCATGGCTTATCTTATTTGGCAAGATTTTGGGTTTATTCCGATGAGAGCTGCAAGCGAGTCAAGCTCGATGAACAATTTAGGTTAAACCATTTTTTATGGGTAGTAGATTGGATTAGATTTTATATATATATATATATATATATATATATATATATATATATATATATATATATATATATATATATTTGTCGATAAATTTAACTTTTAGGTTAAATTCGGCCAAGAATCTTGCACATATGATGAGAAATACAGACATATTACTCATTTAATCATACTGTAAGTATACCATGTAGAAAAATAACAAAACAAAGATAGTACCAATAACATCTCTCTCCATAAAATTGGTTGACAACCATAAACAAGACATGATCCATACAAATTAATGATCAGGCCTTAAAAATTACTAATGAAGTAAAGTTATGCTTTAAATTTAAAAATCGATGCGAAATCCTGTTGTGTACTGGTTTCAGATTTTGTCCAAATTTGTTTGTATCTATGTTAAGGTAGTGAGTCAATGTTCGTCACATGTTTTATTTTTATTTTATATTTTTTTTTGATGTAAATATTTTTAATACAACCCTAATTCAAACAACTTCAGTAAATTAGGAGAGGATCAATCCAATCCAATTGCAGCCTTAGATTAATAAATTATTTTTTCAATTATTTATATTTATTTTTTTATTTATTATGTTTTATTTTTTTATAATAATATTTTAATTTTTTTAAAAGCAACATAACATTTTTGAAGTTGGACGGGACGTCTGAACTAGTTCAGGTTACCAAATCTCCGTCGTGCGCAGTCTCTCTCTCACTCCGGGGGACGCCAAAACCCAAAACACTTTGACTTCTCGAGTTCCTGTCCGATTCCATATTTTCCCCGCTAAACCCAAATGGGTTGGCCTCAGATTCCCCAAAGCGCGCTGGCTCCGAGCTGCTAAGCCGGTAGATTTTGGCCTCAAGGAGGAGAAGAGTAGGGGAAAAAGTACATGGCTGTTGCTGTGGGGCCTTCGGCCTCCTTCGCCTCGCCTTCCATCTGTTCCTGTTCTGCTTCCTTTCACAAGAATCTAAAGGCAAGCTGCTTCTTCTTGTTTCTTTGTTTTATTTGCTTTTTTTTTTTTGTTGATATATAAAGCTGCCTCGAATCTGATAATAGATTTATTCTCGACCTTTTCTTTGATTTGATGAACTAGAAAAGTATCGTGCGGTGCGACAGAAAAAAGAGGGAATAGGGACAAGGAGGAGGAAGTGAAGGATTGGAGAAATAACAAGAAGAAAAGAAGAAGATTCAAATAAAGAAAAGAAAATAGAAAAGAATTTTTAGACAAAAAGAGAAGAAGCTGATAAAGAACGAGGAAGAAGGGAAGCAGGCCCAGGAACTTTCTTTCTATCTTTCTTTCACTAATAACATGTAGACAAATTCCAAAACCTCAATAGCTGGCGGCAAGTCCCGTTTATTAGATTTAAAACCCGGTTGCGGACTTCATCAAAAAAAAAAAAAAACCTAATTGCCGTCTGAAATCCTCTAGAACTCCTAGCCAGGAAAAAAGCGACCGACTAATAGAAGCCACTACAAGGACTAGTCATCCATCGACAGGATTAAACAAAAGCTACCTAAAGACGGAACCAAATTATGTGACTGTCCCAAAATAAGTTATATTAAGCTCCATTAGTTGGCCTTTTTTTTTTCCTCCTACCAAAAAAACCGGCTTAAACTAAAAACCAAGCTCTTGATAACTCTGACAATGAAATGAGTTGTGATTTTGGGAATTATTCACCATGCTGGAGCAATCAATTCAAATTTACTGGATTTTGTTGATTGGTGAAGGATCATAGGGTCAATCCTTTACTAGTCTTGAAATCAGACTTGAACTGAATCAATAAACAAGTACAAATCTTCCGATTTAGAAAGAAAGGTATTTCTGGAAAGCTAAGGAGCTGTTAGACACTGCAGCTTTTCCTTTTTTTTTTTTTTTTTGTCTCTACAAGTTAGTGAAATCCCTCATGGAGCTTGATGTGGAAGACAACTTTCACACCAAACCTACCTCTCTGCTTTCGCTCATTTCTGAAAGCAACGATGCTTTGCTTCCAAAGCCTATAAAGTTTTTGACCAAACAATTTGGAAAAGCAGAAGGGTTTCATCATGAGGGTGTCTTGTCTAGTAAATTTTCTTCATCTGAAAACAAAAACAGAAAAGTAGAAAGCAAAACCAAGTGGCTCCTGAGATATAAGTTTGTGGTCTCTAAATTGGTGTTGTCCATGCTGTTTCAGGCTTTTAAACATTTTGCATAAGATTACAGTTTTGAAGTGACTAGAAGATCCTGACTACTAAAAAGGCCTATGTTTTGGAGTTGTTTTCCTTTTAATCTAATTATTTGCATCTTTGACCAATATCTATATGAAAATAGCTGCCAGTGCTTTGCATTATTTTGCTCATTTTGTTCCTATACATTGTGTTTGTTGCTAGTTATCACAATTATATAAAATTGTGCTCAAGTTGTCCACTGTTCTTCTATAACCTCTGCTCTTTCTCAATTGAAGGAACATTTCTTTTTTGACGTCCTTCAGTTGGCATCATGTAGATATTCTGACGGGAAAGAATATGGGATGCTGAAGCTAAGTAACGTTGAAGGTGTCATTCTTAATCTGTCATGTTTTGTAAGATTTTTGAAAATTTTGCATTTACAACTTTCTATAGTTTTGACAAGTATTTTTGTGTCTGTGCAATTTATGTGGGAAAATCAGGCCAGATTGTACAAAAATCTGCTAAGTCAAGGAAAGGGTTTCTAGTAAGGCAATCGATGTTTTCTGCTACTTCTGAGGGACAACCATTGTTCACTAAGCTCAATTTGTTTACTTCAGAGTCAGAAGTGTTGCAGTTTGTTTCCAAAGATGACTCTTTAAGAAGCAATCCATCTCAGCTTACTGAAAGAACTGCAGGAAAACCAGGGTTTGCCTCTTTCCTTGGTTTTCCTTACCAAAGCAAGGAAGGAACTTTTGGATCTAGTCCAAGCAAGGAAACATCCAAATTTTTCTGGTTTATTGGTCCAACTGTCTTGGTAGCCTTCTGGATTTTTCTGTCACTTTACTTACGGAAAATACTTTCTACCATATTTGAGGCCTCTCTACTAACAGGTACTATACTTAAGTGGTTTTTCTGTTATAGTTTTTTTTTTTTAAATATGTTGATGTTGCAGTTATATTTATTTGCTTTTAAAACAGATAAGTTTTACACATCATTTGGTTTCTTGCTTGGTATGTGTATCTCCATTTTGACTTTTTTAACAAATAAATATGTGCTGTTTTTTGCCAAGGAAACAGATGACTGTGATGTTAGCTGATGAAATCATAGGAATCTATATATTTTGTGAAATGAGTTTGGGATATTTGATCCAACAAGGTCACAGATGATTTGACAAAAACTGTGGTGAGATTATATTGAGGTGAACCAAGTGACAGACATAGCCTATAACTAGGTGATTGCCTAGGCATGAAAATTGCCTAGGCAATTTAGTATAGATACTATTTAATTATGTGTTGGTACATTTACTTTATTTAATACCATATTCTGTACTAACATTCTGACATGCTTTATATCATTCATAGTGAATTTTTTCTATAAATACTCAACAACAATGAAGAACAATTTTTGATATATATTTTTTAGTTTGGAAATCTATATTAGCATACATGGCAAAGATTGAGCTTCTTTCTTCATCCAACCAGCTCGCGGTTGGAGTTTAGGTCTGGTATTTTAAAAAGAATTTTGGTATGTTTTTGTGAAATGAGATTTAGCAAAGTATATCCCAAGGATAACAAGATGTAAAAGATATACATAGTGACACTACATTCAGACATCGACATATAAAGGTACATGCATGTATGCATGCATAGATCTATATGCATTTACATGGTTATGTTTATAATCAAGGTTTACAATCTTGGTACTAGACCTGATACTGGTAGCCAACCACTAAACCCCATACTGAGTGCCATTATAACATGTATCGTGGTACAAATGCTTGGTATGGTGGGTATATCGAGTCTAAATTTCCTGTCTATATGGTACTGTATGCATTGTAATGGGTGGTATGGTCCAGTTCAACGAACCATTGTATACAATAACATTCACAAGCATGCGTAATAGTATGAGAGTGCCTACTAGAAAATTGTCATTGAGGTTAGTGCCCAAAAACCTAGGTAGCTCCAGCATCATAGGTGATGGTCACCTAGGTGTTCTATGCCTCTCTGTTGACTAGGCAGTCGCCTAGGAGCCGAAGTGACTGTTAACTGTGTCACTAACATGGATGTCTAGAATAGATTATTTCGGTCTAATCTATCTAATAGCTTTATCTTGTTGAACCACTACAAAAAAAAAAAAGTGTTCTCAAGAACCACTGTGAAAAAAATGTGTTCTTAAGCTAAAATTATCTCACGGATCTTATGTTACAGTCCTTAAAAATGCCGACGAAAATGAACAATTTGTGAGGGCTTCAAGGCCTCACTGATAAACAGGGGCCTAGAGGATGGGATAGACTTAGGTTGATGGGGTTTGCAAAGCCGAATACCAGCGAAGGTATTGCAAATTTGCCAAGCCTGCCCAAATATTAGGGCTGGGCATAAGTTGGCCCTCCCCAAGCTGCATCTCTAGATCCTTTTTGGCTGAATCCTCATATCCTAAGATTCAACATTGATTTTTACTCCTTGAGGCACTTCTACCCGATACATGTACCTGAATTCTGATGTAACATAGATCATAGATCCTTGAGAAAAGTGATAAATTGCTAATAAAAGTGGCCGGGATACAGGTCTCATAAACTTGAATTTGACACCATGACAAGAAACTTAATGTGTAAGAACCCATACCCACCTCAATGAGATAATTAAGTTTGAGTAGGCTCAGTTTGATTTATGCGCTCATCAACCATGTGCTTGCACATATTACTCTGTTCTATGGCATATTGAACCATAGCTTAAAGTTGATATATACCAATTTCAGACAGTACATGGAACTGCATACTCAAGTCGTCATGGCAACCATGCAGAATGACATGTATCAACATTGTAAAACATGGAACAGCAATTAATATTTATATAAAGTTCTGAAAGGGGCTCAAACTGTGGTCAATTAATGCAGCCTCTCATATTACATCAATGTAATTGGTTGGCTATCAGTTGTGAAATTTCACGAGAAAACATGGATGGTCCTGACATCCAAGTCATGTGTTTGAAATATTATTTGCAAAAAGGCAGGAATCAAATAGGTTTATTGTGTGTGCTGTAAACCTGCCCATCATTAGGTGGACATCTTTCTTCTAATCATTTCTGTGGAGTTACAAGTGTGATTGAAATGTGACTTATTTACCCCTGCTTTTAGTATTACGAGCCTGCAGTCTGAGGACAAGAACTGAAAAATTCTCTTTAGTTTTTTGCTTTCTATCATTAGTCACCTTAGACCATGAACACCATGACTCCATTTTGGGTGAACCAAAGTTTTGTGACTTTTGTCTTTTCTTTTGGGCTGAGCTTGTCTTCTTGTATTAGTCAAGCCAAACTTCTATTGCATCATGAAGTATGCCACCCTACTAGAAAGTTTATCCAGAGACTTGATGTGCTCCACCATGATTCCATCTCAATTGTCCTTTTGCTTTTACCTTCTCCAGCTTCATGCAACTTCAGATTTCTGGCTTCTAGGTTATATATGCTAACACTTCAACTTAATGTGAATAATCATCAATAAGGTTGAGTTTTTCCTGTTGCTATTGACTATTGTTACATGATACATCTCTTCCTGTAAATGTGGCTTGGAAAAAAAATTACTTGGTGTATGTAACTTAATTATGTGAATTTTTGCATGCTTATGCTGATTGACTTATCAAGCTATATATCATATTAAACCTTGTTCGTTCTTCATGTGCAGATTTTCTTATATTGTTCTTTACAGAAGCTCTTTTCTATTGTGGAGTTGCAATTTTTGTTCTGCTAGTGGATCTTGTCTGGAGACCTGTGCAGACACCTAGAAATAATTATTGGTTAAAAACCCAGTATGGTTCTCGCGTCTCATCTGTTGCAACTTTTGGTACTGAGCCTGATAATTCCTCTTGTAACAATGGGCATGGTTTGGCCATGTACTGGGCCAGCCGCTTCAACTACTCTGGCACCATATCTGGTAGGACTTATTGTACAGTTCGTGTTTGAGCGGTGTGCGTGTTATCAAAAGTCACCTGCTTGGCCAGTCATGCCTGTTGTCTTTCAGGTTAGCACTTTGTAACTCAAGTAGGTATTGATATGATAATGATCCTGACGTTGTAAGGTATATCAGTTGAGAAGGTGGTTGATGAAACTTGCTACCTGAGAAAATATGGGTTAAGATGTAAAATCTTTATTCCTCCTTATTTAATTATTTATTTCCATATTTTTTTGGTGTGGAGATACTGAAAACTATAGGTTTGAAATGTTCTCAATTTTAATTTGATCATATTGAATTTGTTGGAAAAAACAAATGGGCAACACTATACCCATGGAAATTAATTGAATTTTAATGAGACTGCAAACTAGATCAGGTGGGGCTATGGGGCTTGGGACTTTGTTTATATTGCCTGATTGAGCTTGACACGTCTTGATCTGAACTTGCTGATGGACCACCATAGCAATATAATCTTTAGTCAAGAGAGGAGGAGGGGGAAAGGAGTGTTGATGGTGCTGCTAAAGCTTAAAAATG
Organism: Elaeis guineensis; assembly: GCF_000442705.2. Classification (NCBI taxonomy): domain Eukaryota; kingdom Viridiplantae; phylum Streptophyta; class Magnoliopsida; order Arecales; family Arecaceae; genus Elaeis; species Elaeis guineensis. Next base: position 105,683,369 of record NC_025994.2, read on the forward strand.
TTGAATGTTGTAATGGGAATAGAAGATGTTGGAATTTATCTGGCAATATGATCATTTAGGTGGATTAGGGTCTCTTTATAACAAGGGCTTTTGATGTTACTATTGTCAGCAATATGACAATTGAGGTTGTCTTCTATGTAAAGAGGGTCAGGAAAAGCTTTTCATTTTCCTCTTCTGATTGATGATTAATTTGTCAGCTGTGTCTTTTTGCCTTCATTGTGAGTTGAGGGTGTTCAGTGGCAACTGGCAATGACCACATGGATGTAATGAAGAGTTCTATTGTAGGAAACCATATTGCACGTGTGCATGAAATTACGCATGCATGGCATATGTACTTATAAGTTCGGAATCACTCCTTTGTATATCTAACTATTTTGTGTTGTCTCTTTTGCACTACGGTGACTGATCTTAATTACTCCATTATTGTTTATGCTTTTAATTAAAGCAACAAAATTTGGCAGCAAATTCTCATCCTAGATTTGAGGATAGTTTTGAATCTCATGTCCCCCAACCCCCTCCTTTTTTTTGACGTTTTCTTATTGTACAATATATTCTTTTCATGGTTTGAAGATTTTCTGAAACTCTGAGACAAAAATAAATGCATTTTAATTATGGTTGGAGGTGATTCAAAAATATGGTAGCTTTCAGACTTCCATTCAAAACTGATTTACAATGCCAAATTTTATTGTGCATGTAGATTGGTTCGCTGAATTTTGTTATTCAATTCTTTGTATGATAAGTGTTTTTTTCTAGATTATTTGTGAGCTTCTAGAAGACTTAAAAGCAATATGACATCAAGTTTTAAAGTTTTATAAAAGAAATTTTTTTGACAAAGGTTTAGAATTCTTGAGCTCGGGTTTCATGGACGACTAAATTGTGTCATCAAACAAGACAAGGACATGATACGGTGAAAAATTATGTTAGAATTTTACCATTTTTGTAAACAGTATGCTAGAAAATTGCTGTCTAAGTTATTTTGACTTAATTTTTCTTGAATTGTAAGGCTTTTCCTTAATTTTAGTTGACTTGTTGGGTTTTTTTCCTTCATGCTTTAAGCTACAATTAACCAAATTGGAGTAAAACCACTAAAACAATTTGCAGAAATTGATACTCGATTGGTCCATAGCAAAATCAAAACAGGGTTTTCAAACCTTGTTTTTGGGTGAGGTATTGCATGCCATTCATCTTGTTAGTTATGTGGTATATATTGCTTCATGGAAAATGATAAGTACAATTAATTATTTTTGGTTGTAACCTATTAATTTCAAGGGATTCAAGGAACCTTGTATTGAAAATTCTTCATCCAATTGCATGAAATGTTTAAATTTTAAAAATAGTGATAATATGGACCTAGTTGATTTGGTCTATAAAATGGTACAATCTGTTGTTCTTGTTGTTGTTATTTTAATTTGCTTGATGCTAGCTAGCTTGTTGATGAAGAAGGGGAAGACTAAGAGATAGAAAGGATACATTTTCATTAAGCTCAAACCATTGAGAGTTATCTCACTGATGTTGGACCAACTCAGTGGAATAGATGTAGACCTATTGAACTCTTGACTATGCTGTCAACCTCTAAAATTCTCTATGTGCACGCGCACATGCATGCGTGCATGTGTGTGGGTGCATTTTTCCAGTCTAGACAATTTTTAGAAATAAAAGAATTAACGTTTTAAATCCCATAGGACAGGACTGTCCTGATTTTCTCATGGAATGGGACATGCCACTATCCCGCCCCATCTCAATACTTGAGACAGGGGACGTCCCAAGACATTCCACCTGGGACACTGGGACAATGGCGGGATGGTCCTGTCTCGACATATGGGATGGTACCCCGTCCCGGTGTCCTGCGGGACATTCCGTTGGTACCTAAATTCTTGAGAAGGATCTGACATATGGGATGGTAGGCATGAGAGCTAATCTTATCTTGGTTACAACTACATACATCAAATCTCATGTGACTAGGGAATGATGACCCAGATTTCATATACTTAGAAAGAAAGAGTGAAGGCACTACTTGATATAGGAGACTGCATGCATCTCTTAGATATATTATATGCTAAAGAACCAAACTGAAGTGCACAGTTCAAGAATATCTCTTACAGTTGCTTTTCAAAATTTTAGATGGGAGGGTGGGTGGTACTTGCCAACCATGTTTTACACTGGTATCTAATTAAATTTGAGAAACAAAAAGTTTGAGATTAGTCAATAACATCATGGAATATGATTTCAATAATGTCACTATGATTGAAAACTGCATTTGGGGTTAGTAATATCCAAAAATCAGGAATTATATCTAATAATCT
>NC_025994.2:105690671-105705383 GCF_000442705.2 Elaeis guineensis
TATGGTACGTCGATTTATGCACATATTCAGTGAAAAATTATGATATATTATGATACAAAGTGTTTTGATACAGATCGGATTTATGCTCTCAGCCTAACTATGTTTCAGTGGGCCCCGCCAATGGGGATTATACGTTGGTACTCAGTGGACCCTGCCAGTGGAGGTTGTGCGCTGGTGTTTGTGGACTCTGCTAGTGGGGGTTGTACGCTGGTGTTTGTGGACCCTGCCAGTGGGGGTTGTGCGCTGGTATTCTGTGGACCCCGCCAATGGGGGTTAAACGTTGGTCATAGTCGAGGCTGTTGAGTTACGAGTGTTTTGAATCGAATCGGATTTATGATTATATTATATGTGAATATCTGAAAATATTGGATTTGAATTAAATCAGCATGAAATATATTTTTATGTTTAATTGCAGCATTGTTCTTAAAAATTATAAAATATCTAGTTGAGATATTTGTTACTTACTGGGCTATCTAGCTCATTACCTTTATTTCTATTTTTCAGATTCAGATAATTAATTTCGAGCATGGGAAGAAATATTGGGACAGAGCTTTTAGAGGCGAGATTTAGCATTGTCAACTTCATTGAACTTAGACCTATTGTTTTATTGTTAGTTGTTGCGGCCAATCGCCTCGTCGTCCGATCGCCGGGGAACGTGCACCTGCAAAAACGAGAAGTCCACACTGACCGGAGGTGGCTCCGGCAGGGACCCTCCGACGGTCAAGTCAGAGAGGTGACTGGGCAACAGTGAAATGAAGACAGAGAGCTCGATCGAGAGAGAGAGGGAGAGGGGGAGAGAGGAGCGAGCCTGTGATTTAGGAGTCGAGAAGTGGGGGGAGCGGATCCCTTGCACTGTTGCCTTCCCCGATTTATATAGTGGAGCACGGTATGACGCCGTCATTAATGGCGCAGACAAGTGAGGAATTGTCAACTCACTGTAGATTGTCAGAGTTGCCGCGAAAGTGTCATGTCGCCGTGGGGCTGTCAAATCACCAGGGTTAACAATGCCCTCGGCGGGACAATGCCCCTAGATGGCCGTGCCGCATGTTGCTGTCAGAACTGACAAGATCTGGCGGCTGTACGGCGATCAGAGGAGTCGACCGACCCTAGGTCGGTGGCCAGCTGAGTGGCGTCGGGCTCCTCCGTTGGTCGGCGAACTTTGTGTGAGTCGGCCGTCAGACCTCCTGGTTCAGTCGGTCGGGAAAGGTGCGTCCGACATATCCTCAGTCGGTCGTGAGCCGATGATGGGCCGGTGGTGGCGTCAGTCGATCGGTCCGACTGTCAATCGGTCGGTCGGTCCCTTCGACCGTAAGTCGGTCGGTCGGTCCGACTGTCAATCGGTCGGTCGGCCCTCCGGTCATCGGTCGGTCGATCGGTGGGTATTCCCCAACAGTTGCCCCCCTCCACTCCTGAGTCGGACGGTGAGCTGGCCGATGCTTTTATTTGGGCAGCAACCCTGGGCGAACAGGAGTGGATTCGTCGCATGCCAGATTCTGACCGTACCGCGGGTTGATCCGATGTCAGGCATCTCATAAATGCCAAGCGATTTGGATGTCTAGTCGGTGTCAGATGTCACCGGCGTCAGGTGTCAGACGTCGCGTCTTGTCGTCGTCAGACGTTACGTCGGTGTCAGGAGATCGGGCGCCGGACGATACGGTGTCAGACGATCGGATATCCGGCGCCGATCGTGGGAGCGCGGGGCGCTGTTAGGCATCCCATCGGGAACGCGAATCGGCGCGGGCGCATAAATGCGGAACCGCATCCCCGCATGCCGCGTGTCGAAGGTGGTTGGCCGGCGCCCCCCGCATTTAATATGGGCGGTGCGGCCGTCTCGGGACGGGGTGCACCGAATCCTCAGGCCACCCGGAGACCACCACGTGTCGCACATCCACGGAGCTTCGGTCGGTGCGGAGTCATCTCGGCCGTCGGACGGGCCTATATATATAGGGCCATCCGGGCCCAAAACCTCACTATTGCCATTTTGCTGCCGAAACTCTGTCCGGGTGATTTCTCAGTCGTCGCGGGCATAGCTTTCCTGCTTCCAGAAGAGTTCTTCTGGTTCGTGGTCTCTCCTTCGTCCTCCTCTTCTTCTTCTTCTTCTTCGTCTCTGCTTCTTTTTTATTCGGTTCCGGTACAATGGCCAGGAATCCGACTCAGGGAGCTCGGTCGGGAAATCCGACTGACGACTCCCGGTCGACTCCGGAAGTTGAGGTTTCCTCGCTTTCGGGGCCGAATATTGATCGGCTTCGGGAGCGGTATTGCATCCCGGAGCAGTTTCAACTATCCGCCCCAGGGGCCGGCGGTCGGGTTAACAGCCCTCCGCCTGGCCAGCTGGCGCTGTACGTCGAGGACCTTCGCGCGGGTCTTCGGCTCCCGATTTCGGAGTTCGTCCGGAATCTTCTGAACTACTACGGACTCTGTCCAGCGCAACTAGCGCCGAACTCCGTCCGTCTCATAATCAGTTTTGCGTTGTTGTGTCAGCTCTTGCCGACCAACCCTCGCATTTCTCTCTTCCGGGCCTTCTTTGTGCTCCGACCCCACCCTAAAGCCCGAGGGTGGTGGCTCTTCAACCCCCGGAAGGGCCTTTCCTTCATCACTGGTCTTCCATCGTCCATCCATGGATGGAAGAACCAGTTTTTTTTTGTTTCTTCTCCATCTTCTTGGGGCTTTCCTTCCCACTGGGGCGTGCCCCGAACTGAAGCCAGTGACAACAGCCGGGTGGAAGCGGATGACCGGGAGGACTTCCACCGACTAAAAGATATGTCGGTCCCGAAGCAGAGGGAGCTTGTTACCGAACAAGCTCTCTATGACGCCGGCTTAAGCTTGGTCCCCCGACTATGTATCGCCCGATCTCCCGGTCTCCTTTTCATCCGGCCCTTAGTCCGGTTCTTTAATTAACACCTTTGTCGGTATTGCAGGGACATCTCCAAGAATGCGGCCGACCGATGTGGAGATTCGGCAATTCGCGACAAGGAAGAGGCCAGCATCGGGGGCCAATCCTTCGCGCCCTCCGAAGAGGCCTGCTCCAGCGGTGCCGATCGTCGAAGCGTCGGTGACCGACCAATCAGAGCCCGTCATTGCGCTCGCGGCTCCGGCGGCGCGTACGGAGGAGAGGCCGGTGGAAGAAGCGGCCGAAGGAACGTCGGCGGCATCACCGGAGGTGGTGGAGCCGGATGTCGTTCGGGAAACCGAACATCATCCGACGGCGTCTGTGGCCGCAGCGGGGGGTGCTGGTTCTACTTCGAGCATCCCCTCGCTGCCGGTTCCGTCGGTCGGGGCAGCCGATCGAGGGAAAGCCCCGATGGACCCCACGGACGAAACGAGGTCGGGGAGCCGCTCTGTGCCGCCCAGCGTGCAGTTCCCCGAAGGGGCGTCGGCGTTGGCCGACCACAACCTGGCGAGGAGGTTGTGCCAGGGGATCCTACTCCCGACCGACGTGGAGTCGCTGAGGTCTCGGCAAGTGACCGAGATGCTGTCCAGGTTCTACCCGACCATGGTCGAGGTAAGTTTTGTATCACCTTCTTTTTCCTTAGAAATTTTTTCTCATTATGTGACCCTGACGAAGCATTTGCAACAGCAGTTGATCTACACAATGTCGGAGCTCGAGGCCGGATACCGAAGGTTTGGTAACGTCCGGGCGGCATGGAAGGAGAGGTCGGCGGCGGAAGCGGCCGAGAAGGCAATGTTGGTCGACCATCTACAGCAATCGACCGACCGGGAGGCCAAGTTGGTAGACGAGGTCTCCCAGCTCGGGTCCGAGCTAAGGTCGGCCAAGAAGGAGGCCAGACACAAGGGGCGGGCCGTGCGTCGTCTGCGGCACGAGCGGGACGGCATCGCCGCCGAACTCCAAGGCGAGCGCGAGCAGCTTCGGGTCAGCCTGGAGAAGCTCGCCAAGGCTGAGGAGGAGCTTTCGATCGCCCAAGCCGACGCCGACATAGCAAAGGCGGAGGCAGAGTCGGCGATGGAGTCACTCGGTCGGGCGGAAGAAGAGGCAAGGTCGGCGAAGGAGTCGGCCGACCGGGCGGTGGAAGACTTCCGGGCCTCCAACCAGTATCGGGAGGAGATGCTCGAGTCGGGTTTCGCCTCGTACCGGGTGGGGTACGAGGACGGTCGGGATGCGGTCCGAGCCTTGTACCCGGAGCTGGACCTCAGCAGCATCGTCCCACCGGGGGCCGAGGAGGAAGCCACCGAGGAGATGGCCGACCAGCCATCGGGAGGCATAGTCGGTGCGGAGGAAGCCATCCCGGAGCAAGCGGCGCCGACTGCCAGTCCCCCGCCGACCGAAGGACCAGCTTCAGCCGTCGACCCTGCTCCGATCGTAGCCGACACACCAGTCATCCCCGATCTTCCGTCGGTCGAGGAAATCGACTCAGAAGGGTGATCGGGCCTTACCGACTTTCCTTTGCTTCTTCTGTTTTTTCGAGATACTTGTATTCGGGCTTCGACCCGACTTTGTACACTTTCTTTCAACTTTGAATGAAAACTTCTTCCATTTTTCCTTTGTCCATTTCTTTCAAATGTGTAGTTGAATGCTTTAGTGAGTCACTAACTTATGTAAGTCGCTAACTCACATGAGTCGGTAAGACGTTCGGCAACTCGTGCCGCTACCAAGGTGGGGTAAGTCCCGACTTTGGATCGGCTTCTGATAGTCAGTGTTGTCAGTCGGGCGCGTCTGTTAAGTCGGGAGCCGACCGAACCTTGCAAAGGTTCGGTAGTCAGGTCTCCCCTGACGCGTTCAGTCGAATGTCGTCCGGCGTATTGTCGGGGGAACGACAACAAGTCGGATCCCGATGCTCTGGTGTCGGGTATTAATGCTGTGTCTTTCGATATATGGTGGTAAGCCGAATATCGTCCGGCCGACCGTGGCTCGGTCGGTAGGTAGTAGATGCGACTAAGGTCGCGTTGTGCGATAGACGGTGGTAAGCCGAATATCCTTCGACCGGCCGTAGCCTGGTCGGAAGTCGCGACGCCAGTCGCGTAGGCATTTCGCCTCTTTGGTCGGGGCCCGATCGGCTTGCTAGCCGATGGTTTGGCCCGAAAGTCCGACCGTAGAAGGAGCGTTAACTCCCGTCAACGTAGGTGCATCGGTCCTCGCAAGAGTCCAATGTGTCGTCGAAGGTCGAAGGAGTGTAACTCCCATCTATAAGGGTGCATCGGTCCTTGTAAGGGTCCGATGTATCGTCGATCGTCGAAGGAGTGTCAACTCCCGTCCATAAGGGTGCATCGGTCCTTGTAAGGGTCCGATGTGTTACAGTCGATAAGGTCGTCGGCTCCAGGTGGATACTAAGTCCACGATGGTATGTCGGGACTTGGCCTTGGTGAGCGCCGATCATTAGTCGAAGAGTCAAAACTCCGAGATTTCAAACCGAATTTGTATTCCGGCTATCGAATTATAAAGTTCATGGATAGTACAACTTCAAGTTGTCGGCATTCCAAGTTCGGAGAATGGGCTTTCCCTCAAGGGTCTCCAGTCGGTAGGCTCTCGGACCATAAGTGTCTGCTACCTTGTAGGGTCCTTCCCAGTTTGGAGCCAACTTTCCTTGGTCCAGGGGCTTTGACACTTCTGCCTTCCTCAAGACCAAGTCGCCAGGCCTGAAGAGCTTCGGTCTGACCTTGGCATTGTAATACCGTGCGACCCTCTGTCGGTACGAAGTCATGCGAATTTGAGCCTCGTCTCGCAGTTCGGAGAGGAGGTCTAGGTCGGCCCTCCGACACTCGGAGTTGCCCGGCTCTTGATACTGCTCGACCCTTGAGGATGGCAGTCCAATCTCGAGCGGGATCATTGCCTCCGTTCCATAGGCCAAACTGAAAGGCGATTCCCCGGTCGGAACGCGGGGGGTTGTTTGGTAAGCCCACAGAACGGAGCCTAGCTCGTCGACCCAGAGGCCTTTGGCTTCGTTTAGTCGGGTCTTGAGTCCGTGGAGCAAGGTCCGGTTGGTCACCTCGACCTCGCCGTTGGACTGTGGGTGCCCGACTGAAGTCAGTCGGTGCTTGATGTGGAACCTGACGCAGAAGTATCTGAAGTCCTGGTTGTCGAATTGCCGTCCATTGTCGGTGATGATCATATGCGGCAACCCGAACCTGAAGATGATGGATTTCTGGATAAAGTCTTCCATCTTTCGCTCGGTAATCTGCGCCAGGGGCTCCGCCTCCACCCATTTGGTGAAGTAGTCAATGGCGACGACTATGAACTTCCTCTGACCCGACGTTGATGGAAAAGGACTGAGAATGTCGACCCCCCACTGGGCGAAGGGCCATGGAGCGACAATAGGAGCAATTTGGCTGGCCGGTTGGTGTTGAATGTTGGCATACTTTTGACATGATTCGCACCTTCGGACCAACTCGGCCGCGTCCTTCTTCATGGTAGGCCAGTAATAACCTTGTCGCAGGACTTTGTAGGCCAGGGACTTGCCCCCCAAGTGGTTCCCGCAAATTTCTTCGTGCACCTCTCGGAGAGCGTAGTCGGCGTCGGTCGGTCCCAAGCACCTAAGCAGGGGAAGGGAGAACGACCTCTTGTAGAGTCGGTCATCCATGATTACATATTGAGAGGCCGACCATCGGAGTCGCTTGGCCTCCACGGGGTCCTCGGGATCGATCCCGTCGGTCAGATACCGAACGATCGGGTCCATCCAACTTGATTCGACGGTTAGCTGCTGTACTTCTTCGACCCGATCAATGCTCGGCTGCTCGAGGTTCTCCACGAACGTCCGACCCAAGGAGTCGTAAGCCGAAGTCGCCAGTCTGGAAAGTGCATCGGCACGGGCGTTCTCCGACCTAGAGATGTGGGAAATTTTGAAATACCTGAGGCGTGCTACGAGGTCCTTCACCTTCTGAAGGTATTTGACCATAGTCGGATCTCGGGCCTCGAATTCGCCCTTGACCTGCCCCACGATCAGCTGAGAGTCGGAGAAAGCCCGGAGGCTGTCGACGCCCAGTTCTTTCGTCATCCTCAAGCCAGCGAGGAGTGCCTCGTATTCGGCTTGGTTGTTGGAGGCCTTGAAATTGAACCGGAGGGCGTACTCGATGACCACCCCTTCCGAATTCATGAGCAGGAGCCCGACCCCGCTTCCCTGAGCGTTTGAAGCTCCGTCGATGTGGAGTACCCAGGTGGAGATCGGGTCTGGCTCAGAGACCGCATCTCGTCCCGGGTCTTCAGCTCCCGACCCTTGGTCGGTTGTCGGGCATTCGGCGATGAAGTCGGCCAAGACCTGAGCTTTCAGGGCAGGCCTTGGTCGGTACTGAATGTCGAACTCGCTGAGCTTCATAGCCCACTTTGCGAGTCGTCCAGATGTATCCGGTCGGTGCAATATCGCCCTCAGGGGCTGGTTGGTGAGCACCACTATGGCGTGGGCCTGGAAGTATGGACGGAGTCGTTGCGCGGAGACGGTCAAGGCGAAAATCATCTTTTCCATCTCCGAGTATCTGGCCTCGACGCCGTGGAGCACCTTGCTGGTGTAGTAGATAGGCTGATGGGTTCGGCACTCGTTTTCTCAGACGAGCACCAAACTGATCGCCTCGGAAGATGTGGCCAAGTAGAGATACAAGGTTTTCCCGACCTGCGGCTATATGAGCAGCGGCAGGGAAGCCAAGTACTTCTTCAGGTCTTCGAAGGCCTGTTGGCACTCATCCGACCAAGAAAAACCATTTGCGTGACGCAAAGTTTTGAAAAATGGGAGGCACCTTTCAGCTGATCGAGAAATGAATCGGCTAAGAGCGACGATTTTTCCGTTCAGCTGTTGGACCTCCTTCTTGGTGTTCGGATGACGCATGTCGAGGATTGCCTTTATTTTCTCAGGGTTGGCCTCAATCCCTCTCTGAGAAATGAGGAATCCGAGGAACTTCCTCGAGGTCACCCCAAAAGCGCACTTGGTCGGGTTGAGCTTCATTCGGTGTCGTCGAAGGGTGCGGAAGGTCTCCTCAAGATCCTGAACATGATCCGGGATCTGCGCGCTCTTCACCAGCATGTCGTCCACGTACACCTCCATGTTGCGCTCGATCTGGTCTTTGAAGACCTTATTGACAAGTCGCTGGTAGGTGGCGCCAGCGTTCTTCAGTCCGAAGGGCATCACCCGATAACAGTAGAGGCCCTTGGGGGTCACGAACGCGGTATGCTCTTCGTCTTCAGGCGCCATCCGGATCTGGTTGTATCCGGCGAAGGCGTCCATGAAGCTGAGCAGTCGAAATCCGGACGTCGCGTCCACTAGCTGGTCGATCTTGAAAAGTGGGAAGCTATCTTTTGGGCAGGCTCGGTTGAGGTCGGTGTAGTCGATGCAGATCCTCCACTTCCCGTTGGCTTTTTTGACCATGACAACATTGGCAAGCCAATCGGGATACGTGGATTCTCGGATGAAGCCTGCTTCAAGTAGCTTGTCCACTTCTTCGTCGATGGCCCTCTGCCTCTCTGGAGCGAAGGACCTTTTCTTCTGCCTCACCGACCTCATCGTTGGGTCGATGTTGAGTCGGTGGGTTATTATTTCTGGGGGGATGCCCGACATATCTGCTGCCGACCAAGCAAATATGTCAGCATTGACCGTCAGCAGCTCCGTCGGTCGTCGTCGTTCTGGGTCGGGCAGTTGAGACCCGACCCAAACCTTCTTATCAGGATTTTCTCCTATCGGGATCGCCTCGAGCTGCTCGGCCGGCGAATGCCGCTCTTCCTCCTCCCGTTGGTCCAGCTTGTCGATTGTCAGGGAACCCCTCGACTCATCGCTTTGAGCGGAGATCTGGAAGCACCGTCGGGCGAGCTGTTGATCCCGCGCATCTCCCCGATTTCATTTTGGTCGGGAACCGAACGAGGAGATGGTATGTCGAGACGATCGCCTTGAGGGCGTTCAGTCCGGGTCGTCCAAGTATGGCGTTGTAGGCCGAAGGAACTTGGACGACCGTGAAAGTTAGGTGGACCGTGCTTTGCCGTGGTTCGGTGCCGACCGTCACGGGCAGGGTGATTTCTCCCTCTGTCGTGACGACGTCTCCAGCAAAGCCGATCAAGGGCATGGAGACCCTCTTAAGTCAGTCAGTTGACAGTTGCATCCGGGAGAAGGTCGAGTAAAACAAAACATTTGTCGAACTTCCATTATCAACAAAAATACGCTTTACATCATAATTTGCTATTGTCGCCGACACAACAACAGCATCGTCGTGGGAGTCTGGATGCTCCGAACGTATTCTTCCGTAAAGGTGATCACGTCGTCTGGGCGCGGCCTTTTCGTCGGCTCCCCTCCCGCAGACGTCCCCGGGCCCAGCCGCTTGGAGATCATGTTGATGACTCCGGCCGTCGGCTGATTGTTCGTCGCTTCTTCAGTCGGCTGGGGTCGTCGATCGGCAACTGGTTGGGTCGGCGGACCCTTCCGAAATTTGCCGAGATACCCCCGGCGGATGAGAGCTTCGATCTCATCCTTCAGCTGGATGCACTGCTCGGTGTTGTGGCCGTGGCCTCGGTGAAATCGGCAGTACTTCCGACGGTCGAGGCCTTTTGCCTTCAAAGGTGGAGGCCGTCGCAGGTATTCTTCCCCCTCGATCTCCATTAGAATCTGTGCACGAGGAGCGGAGAGAGGAGTGTAGGAGTCATACCTGGGGCGTGCCGGCCTCGGAGTTTGTTGACGGGGTGATTTTGGGTTCGTCGGGGCGGCGAGACCCGACTATCGGTCGGGGGCCTGCTGGGTTCGGCGGGCTCCCGACCTTTCCTCCGCTTCTCTTTCGGGCCTCTGAGCTTGGCCAAGCGTCGGTCGGACGCTCCTTCGTCCGCGCGCATATACTTGTATGCGCACTCCAGTAGCTCGGCGTATGTCCGGGGGAGGGTCTTGTCCAGAGAGTAGGTGAATCGGGACGCCCTCAGGCTCCGTTTCATGACTGAGATAGCCATGTCTTCGTTGAGGTCCCGGACCTCAAGCATGGCCGCGTTGAATCGCGCCACGAAGTATCGGAGCGTCTCATTTTCCCCTGTTTGAGGAGAAACAATATTGTTCAAGAATCAAAGGAGTGTATCGAAAAATACGTCTTTGTATTGAAAGATACATCACCATATCAAAATTTATTAATAAATTTTATTTTTTTTATTTCAGGATGCTGGACATCCAACTCTTATCCATTAGCTACTGGAGGGAGCAGGAGGATGAGGAGGAGGACGACGAGAAGAATTTGGGCTGATTTTTTTTGTTTTGATGTATTATATTTTTTTGATACTACTTATAAAATTATATAATTTATATTTTTAATATAATATAATTAATTTTTTATTTGTGATTGTTATATTATTTTTGGATTTTAATTATAACAGATGTTGGGAACCATAATTGATTATGATTAATTAAAATAGATTTTAAAAAATATTATGATAGATTTAAAAAAAATAAAATTAACTATTACCAATGATATTGCGATGGCTTTAGCCATTGCTAATAATAAAATATTATTATAAATTATTAAAAAAAATATAATTCACTATTAGCAATGGCATTAGCGATAAAAAAGCCGTCGCTAATTAATTTTATTTTTTTTAAATTTTATTTAAAAATAAAAAAATAGTGACAGAATTTAGCCGTCACTAATATTCTTATTATCGATGGCTAAAAATTCTATCGCTAATAGTGGCAATTCATGACTAAGATTTTTTTGACTATCAATTAGTGAAGAGAAGTCATCACTAATAGTATTAGCAATGACAAATTGATTATTAGCGATGGCAATTAGCCGTCGCTAATAGTCGATTTTTTTCTAGTGTTATCGACAGCCTTCACTCGACTCATCCATGGATGAAGAGCACCAAGTGGCCATATCAAGGGATCCCTGAAGGGTTAGCCCCTTCATCATCGGCTGCGGCCTTCGCTCGACTCATCGATGGATGAGGAGTACCAGATGGCCATATAAAAAGATCCTTAGAGTGTTAGCCCTGTCATCATCATCCTCGACCTCCTCTCAACTCATCCGAGGAGCTCCAAGTGGCTATGTAAAGTGGTCTCCGAAGGGTTAATCTCATCGTCATTGTCGGCCTCTGCTCGACTCGTGTGTGGATGAGGAGTGCCAAGTGACCATGTGGAGAAATTTCTAAAGAATTAGTCCCATCATCATCATCCTCGACCTCCGCTCAATCATCTAGGGATGAGAAGCACCACATGGCTATATGGAGGGATCTCCGGAGGGTTAGCCCTATTATTGTCGTCCTCAGCCTTTGCTCGATTCATCCGAGAATGAGGAGCACAGGTGGTCATGTGGAGGGGTTCTCAGAGGATTAGCTACTTATCATCATTCTTGACCTCCACTCGACTTGTGTGATGATGAGAAGTTCTAGATGGTCATGTGGAGGGGTCTCTGGAAGGTTTGCTTCATTATCGTCATCCTCAGCCTCTGCTCAACTTATCCGAGGAGGGCCAGGTGGCTATATAGAGGGATCCCCAGAGGGTTAGCCTCATCATTGGTGGTGGCAGTCTTCGCTTGACTCATCCATGGATGAGAAGCACCAGATAGCTATGTGGAGGGAGCCTTGGAGGTTAATCCCATCATCATCGTCCTCAGCCTCCACTCAACTCTTCGAGGATGAAGAGTGTCAGGTGACCATATGAAAGGGTCCCTAAAGGGTTAGCCCCATCGTCACCATCCTCAACCTCCACTTGACTCATCCCAGGATGACGAGCATCAGATGGCCATGTGAAGGAGTTTCGAAAGTATTAGCCCATCGTTATCATTCTCAGCCTTTGCTCGACTCGTTCATGAATGAGGAGCAGTACCAGATGGTCATATGGAAGGGTGAGGCTCGGCTCGATTGTCTCAAGCTTAAATTTTGATTGCTTCCAATGATTTCATTTGTGTTAGATATGGTCGAGTTTAGTTGGACTTTTCACTTGGTCGCTTTAATAGGAAACCTATACAAAAGCTCAATTTTTATTGATGTAATAAATGGATATACAACTTACTGATAAAGTATCCTCAAGTCTTTGGCATCCCATATTCGAGGAATGGAGGTTCTATCGAAGCCTTCAATTTACTATTATCATTGATATGACAATAGCATCATCATGGAGAGTTTTGAGCTCCTCGAAAATCAACAACATCTCTCATACGCTCTCTCCACCTCTTTTGCTCAGTCTTCTACCTTTCTACCACCTATGAAGTTGAAGATCATGTTAATGATACCAGCCATTGGTCGGTCATCTTTCTCCTCGTCATTCTAGTGACTCTCATTCTGGACCTCACTGAGGCGATGCTCGATGTCCCAAACTTTTCACTCGAGATCTTCATCTCGGTGGGCTTTTTTAGTTCATGGTTTAACCTAGAGCCGAGCCTCTATCAGAGGAGATGAGAGGTCGTCATCGTTGGGCTTCTTCCCTTAAGCTTGGGTAGGAAGGTGACTGGTGGAGAGCAGAAGCAGGAGTGGAGTGGAGGGCTCGTCAGGGGGCTAATCCTGAGCTTTGGTACAAGATCGGCAACTGTTCCGAGAAGGAGCCATCTGAGGTTCCGACTTCGAGGGGGAATGCCGCTCCGTTGCCTACTAGAGCCGCTACATGACGTTGGGCAATGCCTAGATATGCTGGATCAGGACATTGAATGACTACAGATCCATCGTAATAGGAGGAGGCAATGGAGTTATACATTCTTGTTCTTGCCATCTTCTTTTTCTCTTTTAGGGGGCTTGGCCCTTCCTGTAGCACCAATCTATTGTTGGAAGACTTTGGACTAAAGTAGATGCGACTGAGAACGAGAGTCATTTGAGGATCACAGCGCCAAAGGGGAACCTATAAGATAAGTCCACACTTGTTGAAATTTTTCTGGTGGAGACCCTCCGATGCTTAAATTAGTAGAAGATTGAGAATAATGGAGAAAAAAGAAGTGGGAAAACAAGTGCACCAAGATATTCTATGAAGTTGAGGTTATCTAAGGATCCCTTTGCTATCTTTTTATATATAGGTGAAGCAATAGGCTATTACGTCGGAGTCCGGCAGCCTATTTGGCCCTAATCTCTAGGTTGCTAGAGCTCAATCTGACAGACTGTTAGGATAGAGAATCCACTCACTAACTCGTGAATTAGGATTATAAATTGTACCCATATTTTGAAAGTTGTTGGAAGATTCTAAGAATTGTCCATGTGGTTAAGAAGGCTGGCGGTTTGAGGTCGATGCAAAGTCGAGTTTTTGTCTTGAATGTGTCAATGCCCATATAGTTCATTGAGCCTCGTTTCCTATCGTTGATCGGATCATGACCTTGAAGTCTGTAATTGTTCGAGCCAAAATTTGAGTAGAAATTAATGGCATGACATCATGCAGTTTTGGCTTCTTAGCTCTTCATGATAGCTTTGATGACTCATCGATGAATGCTCGATCATAATCTGAGGGAAAGGCCGGGTTGAAAAATGGATAACCTCTATAATAACAAATATGTTTGGATGTTCATAAGTGATCTTTACATCAAGAAGCAACCTCTGCACTCAGTCACACAAAATGTTTCATGTCTATAATATTTCATGTACATCATGGTGTGCATCGCTTTTTGTTTCTTTCTTGATCGGTGGTGAGCATGTATGTTGTTACGGCCAATCGTCTCGTCGTCCGACGCCGAGAAACGTGCACCTGCAAAATGAGAAGTCCACACTGACCGGAGGCGGCTCCGACGGAGACCCTCGACGGTCAAGTCAGAGAGGTGACTGGGCAACAGTGATAATAAAGACAGAGAGCTCAATCGGGAGAGAGGAAGAGAGGAGCGAGCCTGTGGTTTTGGAGTCGAGAAGTGAGGGGAGCCGATCCCTTGCACTGTTGCCTTCCCCGATTTATATGTGGAGCACGGTATGGCGCCGTCATTAATGGCGCAGACAAGTGAGGAATTGTCAACTCACTGTAGATTGTCAGAGTCGCCGTGAAAGTGTCATGTCACCGTGGGCTGTCAAATCACCAGGGTTGACAATGCCTCGGCAGGACAATGCCCCTAGATGGCCGTGCTGCATGTTGCTGTCAGAACTGACAAGGTCTGGCGGTTGTATGGCGATCAGAGGAGTCGACGACCCTAGGTCGTGGCCAGCTGAGTGGCGTCGGGCTCCTCCGTTGGTCGGCGAGTTTTACGTGAGTCGGCCATCAGACCTCCGGGTTCAGTCAGTCGGAAAAGGTGTGCCCGACATATCCTCAGTCGGTCGTGAGCCGATGATTGGCCGGTGATGGCGTCAGTCGGTTGGTCCGACTGTCAATCGATGGTCGGTCCTTCGGTCGTAATCGGTCGGTCGATCCCTCTGACCATTGGTTGGTCGATCGATGGGTATTCTCCAACACATGTGATACATATATAGTACTAGATTCTTTCTACGTACGTGCAAAGTGAATAATCTTTCTCAATGAATCATTCACCAGTCCAATTACAATTCCACGAACGCTGATATAAAATTTACGGACGTGGGCAACATGAAGACATCTTATATAAAATATTATTTAATATATATCTATTTGATATCTTTTGCTTTTTCTAAAAAAAAATTAAATTACATTATTTTATTTTATTTTATTTCTGCACTTTCTGCAGACTGTACGAGGCAACAGCAAACTCAAAAGCCCAAGGTCAGGTTAGTACGGGCAATTACAACAAACAACTCACTATCAATGGGTCCTAGGTGAGACTCTCGCATGAAAGAATGATTGGTCTTCTTGAACGATATTAATCAATGGATCATATTTTGCATAGATCTCAAAATCGCATGAATCATTGCTTTTATTTTTGATAAAACCATTGCTTTTATTT